>NW_027650600.1:25000-60116 GCF_965287045.1 Carcharhinus amblyrhynchos
GGATAAATACACACCCGGGGGAAAATACACACCCGGGGGAAAATACACACCCGGGGGAAAATACACACCCGGGGGAAAATACACACCCGGGGGAAAATACACACCCGGGGGAAAATACACACCCGAGGATAAATACACACCCGGGGGAAAATACACACCCGGGGGAAAATACACACCCGAGGATAAATACACACCCGGGGGAAAATACACACCCGGGGGAAAATACACACCCGAGGATAAATACACACCCGGGATAAATACACATACGGGAATAAATACACACCCGGGGATAAATACACACCCGGGGGAAAATACACACCCGGGGGAAAATACACACCCGGGGGAAAATACACACCCGGGGATAAATACACACCCGAGGATAAATACACACCCGGGGATAAATACACACCCGGGATAAATACACATACGGGAATAAATACACACCCGGGATAAATACACACACGGGAATAAATACACACCCGGGGTAAATACACACATGGGATAAATACACACCCGGGATAAATACACACCCGGGATAAATACACACCCGGGATAAATACACACACGGGAATAAATACACACACGGGAATAAATACACACCCGGGGTAAATACACACATGGGATAAATACACACCTGGGATAAATACACACATGGGATAAATACACACCCGGGATAAATACACACCCGGGATAAATACACACATGGGATAAATACACACCCGGGATAAATACACACATGGGATAAATACACACCCGGGATAAATACACACACGGGAATAAATACACACCTGGGGATAAATACACACCCGGGATAAATACACACCTGGGGATAAATACACACGGGAATAAATACACACCCGGGATAAATACACACCTGGGGATAAATACACACATGGGATAAATACACACCCGATGATAAATACACACATGGGATAAATACACACCCGGGATAAATACACACCCGGGGATAAATACACACCCGGGATAAATACACACCCGAGGATAAATACACACATGGGATAAATACACACCCGGGATAAATACACACATGGGATAAATACACACACGGGAATAAATACACACACGGGAATAAATACACACCCGGGAATAAATACACACCTGAGGACAAATACACACCCGGGGATAAATACACACCCGGGGATAAATACACACATGGGATAAATACACACCCAGGGATAAATACACACCCAGGGATAAATACACACCCGGGGATAAATACACACCCGGGATAAATACACACCCGGGATAAATACACACCCGGGGATAAATACACACCCGGAATAAATACACACACGGGATAAATACACACCCGGGATAAATACACACATGGGATAAATACACACATGGGATAAATACACACACGGGATAAATACACACCCGGGGATAAATACACACATGGGATAAATACACACCCGGGGATAAATACACACCTGGGTTAAATACACACACGGGGATAAATAAGCACCTACCATTCTCGTAGTAATCAATCACATGCACTGTCCCTGGCTGAGTATTCGTTGTTGGAACCTTCCAATTCATGAGCAAACTCAGGCTAACAGGCATGGCCATCTGTCTCTGTATCTGTACACACACAACCAAGGCTTACTCACTCGCACAGAAACAACACATCCCACACCCCCCACCAACTTCAATCCTCGCCCCCTACATCACTCTCTCTCATTCTGACTGTCTTTCTCTAGCTGTCTCCCATATGCCATCTGTCTCTCTCTCTCTTTCCCCCATCTCCCTCTCTCTGCTCTCTGTCTCTCCCTCTCGTTCTGTGTCTCCCTGTCTCTGTCTGTCTCTCTCCCTCTCTCTCTCACTCTTTTTCTATGCCCCTGTCCTATCACTCACCGGTCTCATGGAGATGGCCACGCCTTGACTGTTGATTTCCGAATGGCCGATCATAGCACTGTCCCGGCTCTGGGAGAGATGAAGGAATATTAACGACAAGCCACGAATAGTTGGGCAAGGTGACAGAGACAGGAAGTGCTGCAAATACTCCATGGCCCAGGCAGCTTCTACAGAGAGAAATGAACAACGAGCAATCCAGCACGGGAACAGGCCCTTCGGCCCCTCCGAACCTGCACCCATCCTGTGTTCCTAACTAGACCATCCGTTTGTATCCCTCCATTCCCTGTCTGTTCATGTGACTATCCAGGTCATTCTTAAACGATCCCAGCGTGTCCGCCTCCACCACCCTGCCTGGCAGCGCATTCCAGGCTCTGTGTAAAATACATCCCTCTGATATCGGAGTTATACCCCACCCCCCTCACCGTGAGCCCGTGACCCCTCGTGTTCATCACCTCCGACCTGGGATAAAGCTTCCCTCTGTTCACCCGATCTATACCCTTCATAATCTTATACACCTCTATCAGGTCTCCCCTCATTCTCCGTCTTTCCAGGGAGAACAACCCCAGTTTACCCAATCTCTCCTCATCGCTAAGACCAGGGCAACGTCCTGGTAAACCTCCTGTGTACTCTCTCCAAAGCCTCCACGTCCTTCTGGTAGTGTGGGCGACCAGAACTGGAGGCAGTATTCCAAATGTGGCCTAACCAACGTTCTATACAGCTGTAACATCAGACTCCAGCTTTTATACTCTATACCCCGTCCTATAAAGGCAAGCATGCCATGTGCCTTCTTCACCACCTTCTCCACCTCTGCTGCCAACATTAAGGATCTGTGGACTTGCACCCCCAGGTCCCTCTGTGTCTCTATACTCCTGATGGTTCTGCCATTTATTGTATAGTTCCCCCTGAGTTAGATCTACCAAAATGCATCACTTTGCATTTATCTGGATGAAATGCCATTTCTCTGCCCAATTTTCCAGCCTATCTATATCCTGCTGTAATCTCTGACAGTGTTCGTCACTGTCCACAACTCCAGCAATCTTTGTGTCGTCTGCAAACGTATTAATCAGATCAGCTACATTTTCTTCCAGATCGTTTCTACATATCACAAACAGCAGAGGTCCCAGTACAGAGCCCTGCGGAACACCACCAGTCACAGACCTCCAGCTGGAAAAAGACCCTTCCACTGCTACCCTCTGTCTTCTGTGGCCAAGCCAGTTCTCTACCCATCTAGCCACCTCTCCTTGTATCCCACAAGCCTTAACCTTCTTCACCAGCCTGCCATGAGGGACTTTGTCAAACGCTTTACTAAAATCCATATAGACGATATCCACAGCCCTTCCTTTGTCAACTGTTTCTGTCACCTCCTCAAAAAACTCTACCAAATTAGTGAGGCATGACCTCCCTCTTACAAAACCATGCTGTCTATCACTAATGAGACTATTCGGTTTTAAATGCGTGCAGATCCGATCACTAAGAATCCTCTCCGACAATTTCCCTAGCACGGACGTCAAGCTCACCGGCCTATAATTACCTGGGTTATCTCTGCTACCTTTCTTAAATAACGGGACCACATTCGCTATCCTCCAATCCTCTGGGACCTCACCTGTGTCCGATGAAGGAACAAAGATTTCTGTTCGAAGCCCAGCAATTTCATCTCTTGTCTCTCTCAGGAATCTAGGACAGATGCCATCAGGCAGTCTGAATGTTCCCTAAAAACCTAACACTTCCTCCCTTGTAATGGAGATTTTCTCTAACGGGTCAACACCTCCCTCTGAGACACTCCCAGTCAACACATCCCTCTCCTTTGTCAATACTGATGGAAAGTATTCATTGAGGATCTCTCCTACTTCCTTTGGTTGGGAGCATAATTCCCCTCCTTAGTTTTTGACAGGTCTGATTCTTTCTGTGACAACCCTCTTGTTCCGAACATATTTATAAAATGCCTTGGGATTCTCCTTAATCCTGTCCGCCAAGGATATTTCAAAACCCCTTTTTTGCCCTTCTAACTCCCTGTTTGAGTTCTTTTCTACTCTCTCTGTATTCCCCCAGAGCTCCGTCTGTTTTTAGCTGCCCGGACCTAATGTACGTCTCTCTTTTCTTTTTGATCAGATCCACAATTCCCCTGGTTATCCACGGTTCTCGAATCCTACCTTTCCTATCCTTCCTTTTTACAGCCACATGCCTGTCCTGCAGTCCCATCAAATGCTCCTTAAAAGACTCCCACATGCCAGATGTGGATTTACCCTCAAACAGCCTCTCCCAATCAACAGCTACCAAATCCTGCCTAATCCGGCTATAGTTAGCCTTCCCCCAATTCAGCACCCTAGGAGAACATAGGACAACACTCAGCATAGGACAACGCTCATCTTTTTCCGTGACTATTTGAAAGTTTACTGAATTGTGGTCACTATTTGCCACATGTTCCCCCACTGAAACTTAGATGACCTGACTGGGCTCATTTCCCAGTACTAGGTCCAGTGTAGCCCCCTCTCTAGTTGGACTATCAACATATTGTTCCAAAGAACCTTCCTGGACACACTTTACAAACTCCTCGCCATCCAGACCCCCAGCCCGAAGGGATTTCCAATCTATACCAGGGAAATTAAAGTCTCTCACTACAACAACCCTATTTTTTCTGCACCTATCCAGAATCTCCTTACATATCCGTCCCTCCGCTTCCCGTGGGCTGTTGGGAGGCCTGTAGTATACCCCCAGCATAGTGACTGCGCCCTTCCTGTTTCTGAGCTCCACCCACAGTGTCTTGTTACATGACCCTTCCAAATTATCCACCCTCTGTACAGCTGCAATATGCTCCCTAACCAGTACTGCTACTCCCCCACCTCTTCTAGCCCCTAAAACACTTATACCCTGGAATATTCAGCTGCCAGTCCTGTCCTTCTTTTAACCAAGTCTCTGTCAGTGCAATCACATCCAAGTTCCTCGCAAGCATTAAGGCTCTAAGTTCATCTACCTTGCCCATTATAGAACATAGAACATAGAACATTCCAGCGCAGTACAGGCCCTTCGGCCCTCGATGTTGCGCTGACCAGTGGAACCAATCTAATGACCCTCTAACCTGAACTATTCCAATGTTATCCATTTGCCTATCCACTGACCATTTGAACACCCTTAAAGTTGGCGAGTCCACAACTGCTGCAGGCAGGGCATTCCACGCCCTTACTATCCTCTGAGTAAAGAACCTACCTCTGAATTCCGTCCTATAATTACCACCCCTTAATTTAAAGCTATGTCCCCTCGTGTTAGCCATCACCATCCGAGGTAAAAGGCTCTCACTGTCCACCCTATCCAATCCTCTGATCATCTCGTATGCCTCAATCAGGTCACCTCGTAACCTTCTTCTCTCCAATGAAAATAACCTCAAGTCCCTCAGCCTTTCCTCATAAGACCTTCCCAACATATCAGGCAACATCCTGGTAAACCTCCTCTGCACCCTTTCCAATGCTGTTTGTCATTTTTATAAATGACCTAGATGAGGAAGTGGAGGGATGGGTTAGTAAATTTGCCAATGACACCAAGGTTGGCGGTGTTGTGGATGGTCTAGAGGGATGTCAGAAGTTGCAGCGAGACATAGATAGGATGCAAGACTGGGCGGAGAAGTGGCAGATGGACTTCAACGCGGATAAATGTGTAGTGGTCCATTTTGGCAGGTCCAATGGGATGCGGGAGTACAATATCAAAGGTAGGAGTCTTAGCAGTGTTGAGGAGCAGAAGGACCTTGGGACTCTTAAATCAGCCTTGCAGGTGGAGGATGTGGTTAAGAAGGCGTATGGTGTACTGGCCTTCATTGATCGAGGGATTGAGTTTAGGAGTCGGGAGGTAACGCTGCAACTTTATAAGACCCTTGTCAGACCTCATTTGGAGTACTGTGCGCAGTTCTGGTCACCTCACTACAGGAAGGATGTGGAAGCTATTGAGAGGGTGCAGAGGAGATTTACAAGGATGTTGCCTGGATTGGGAGGCATGCCTTATGAGGATAGGTTGAGGGAGCTGGGTCTCTTCTCCCTGGAGAGACGGAGGTTGAGAGGCGACCTGATAGAGGTTTATAAAATGTTGAGAGATATAGATAGGGTGGATTCTCGGAGGCTATTTCCCAGGGCTGAAATGGTCACTACGAGAGGACACAGGGTTTAAGGTGCTGGGGAGCAGGTACAGAGGAGATGTCAGGGGTAAGTTTTTCACTCAGAGGGTGGTGAGTGAGTGGAATCAGCTGCCGTCGGTGGTGGTAGAGGTGAACTCGCTGGGGTCTTTTAAGAGACTTCTGGATGAGTATATGGGATTTAATGGGATTGAGGGTTATAGATAGGCCTGGTAGGTAGGGATAGGATCGGCACAACTTGTGGGCAGAAGGGCCTGTTTGTGCTGAAGTGTTCTATGTTCTGACTGCTGGGATTCTACGATTGAATGATCTGGCTGGGTCCCAGTCAATGGTAACTCTCAGGATGTTGGTAGTGGGGGAGGGGATTCAGCCACTGATGATCAAGGGGGGGGTAATAGTTAGATTCTCTCTTGGTAACGGCCTTTGCCTGGCAGTTGTCTGCCATGAATGTTAATCACCACATGTCAGCCCTGGCCTGGATATTGTCCAGAGCTTGCTGCATTTGAACATGATGCATTTGGGGCAGCACGGTTGCACAGTGGGTTAGCACTGTGGCTTCACAGCAACAGGGACCTGGGTTCGATTCCCGGCTCGGGTCACTGTCTGTGTGGACTTTGCACATTCTCCTCGTGTCTGCATGGGTTTCCTCCGGGCGCTCCGGTTTCCTCCCACAGTCCAAAGATGTGTGGGTTAGGTTCATTGGCCATGCTAAAAAGTGTCCTTGGTGTCCTGGGATGCGTAGAGGGATTAATGGATAACTATGTCGGGATATGGGGGTACGGCCTGGGAGGGATTGTGGTCGGCGCAGACTCGATGGGCCGAATAGCCTCTTTCTGTGCTGCCGGGTTTCTATGATTTCTATGGAATACTTCGGTGTCTGCCAAGTGGCGAATGCTGCTGAACATTGTACAATCATCGGCAAACATCCTCACTTCTGACCTTCAGGTGGAGGGAAGGTTATTGAGGAAGCAGCGGTAGATGGTGGAAACTTAGGACCCCACACTGAGAGTTCAGACCTGGGACCCCACACTGCGAGTTCAGACCTGGGACCCCACACTGAGAGTTCAGACCTGGGACCCCACACTGCGAGTTCAGACCTGGGACCCCACACTGCGAGTTTAGACCTGGGACCCCACACTGAGAGTTTAGACCTGGGACCCCACACTGAGAGTTTAGACCTGGGACCCCACACTGCGAGTTCAGACCTGGGACCCCACACTGCGAGTTTAGACCTGGGACCCCACACTGAGAGTTTAGACCTGGGACCCCACACTGCGAGTTTAGACCTGGGACCCCACACTGAGAGTTTAGACCTGGGACCCCACACTGCGAGTTTAACCCTGGGACCCCACACTGAGAGTTTAGACCTGGGACCCCACACTCAGAGTTTAGACCTGGGACCCCACACTGAGAGTTTAGACCCCACACTGAGAGTTTAGACCTGGGACCCCACACTGCGAGTTTAGACCTGGGACCCCACACTGAGAGTTTAGACCTGGGACCCCACACTGCGAGTTTAGACCTGGGACCCCACACTGAGAGTTTAGACCTGGGACCCCACACTGCGAGTTTAACCCTGGGACCCCACACTGAGAGTTCAGACCTGGGACCCCACACTGAGAGTTTAGACCCCACACTGAGAGTTTAGACCCCACACTGAGAGTTTAGACCCCACACTGAGTTGATAATATTTTTCACAGGCTCACCTACATTTTGCCAAGAATCCCGAACAAGGGAGAATCCAGATGGAGCGGCAACATTCAGAAGCACCGTGTTTGTAACCGGCCGTTCCCCAGTGTAACTGGAACAGGAGAAAGAGAGAGGGAATGATACTGACCCACACGGGGTAAATACTGACACTCACACGGGGTAAATACTGACCCTCACACGGGGTAAATACTGACCCTCACACCCGGTAAATACTGACCCTCACACCCGGTAAATACTGACCCACACGGGGTAAATACTGACCCTCACACCCGGTAAATACTGACCCCCACACCCGGTAAATACTGACCCTCACACGGGGTAAATACTGACCCTCACGGGGTAAATACTGACCCTCACACCCGGTAAGTACAGACCCTCACACCCGGTAAATACTGACCCTCACACCCGGTAAATACTGACCCTCACACCCGGTAAATACTGACCCTCACACGGAGTAAATACTGACCCTCACACCCGGTAAATACTGACCCTCACACGGGGTAAATACTGACCCTCACGGGGTAAATACTGACCCTCACACGGGGTAAATACTGACCCTCACACCCGGTAAATACTGACCCTCACACCCGGTAAATACTGACCCTCACACCCGGTAAATACTGACCCTCACACGGAGTAAATACTGACCCTCACACCCGGTAAATACTGACCCTCACACCCGGTAAATACTGACCCTCACACGGGGTAAATACTGACCCTCACACCCGGTAAATACTGACCCTCACACGGGGTAAATACTGACCCTCACACGGGGTAAATACTGACCCTCACACGGGGTAAATACTGACCCTCACACGGGGTAAATACTGACCCTCACACCCGGTAAATACTGACCCTCACACCCGGTAAATACTGACCCTCACACCCGGTAAATACTGACCCTCACACGGGGTAAATACTGACCCTCACACCCGGTAAATACTGACCCCCACACCCGGTAAATACTGACCCTCACACCCGGTAAATACTGACCCCCACACCCGGTAAATACTGACCCCCACACCCGGTAAATACTGACCCTCACACCCGGTAAATACTGACCCTCACACCCGGTAAATACTGACCCTCACACGGGGTAAATACTGACCCTCACACCCGGTAAATACTGACCCTCACACCCGGTAAATACTGACCCTCACACCCGGTAAATACTGACCCTCACACCCGGTAAATACTGACCCTCACACGTGGTAAATACTGACCCTCACACGGGGTAAATACTGACCCTCACACCCGGTAAATACTGACCCTCACACGGGATAAATAATGACCCTCACACGGGGTAAATACTGACCCTCACACGGGATAAATACTGACCCTCACATGGGATAAAAACTGACCCTCACACGGGGTAAATACTGACCCTCACACGGGGTAAATACTGACCCTCACACCCGGTAAATACTGACCCTCACACCCGGTAAATACTGACCCACACACCCGGTAAATACTGACCCTCACACCCGGTAAATACTGACCCTCAGACGGGGTAAATACTGACCCTCACACCCGGTAAATACTGACCCTCACACCCGGTAAATACTGACCCTCACACGGGGTAAATACTGACCCTCACACGGGGTAAATACTGACCCTCACACTCGGTAAATACTGACCCTCACAGCCGGTAAATACTGACCCTCACACGGGGTAAATACTGACCCTCACACCCGTTAAATACTGACCCTCACACCTGGTAAATACTGACCCTCACACGGGGTAAATACTGACCCTCACACGGGGTAAATACTGACCCTCACACGGGGCAAATACTGACCCTCAGACGGGGTAAATACTGACCCTCACACGGGGTAAATACTGACCCTCACACCCGGTAAATACTGACCCTCACACCCGGTAAATACTGACCCTCACACCCGGTAAATACTGACCCTCACACGGGGTAAATACTGACCCTCACACGGGGTAAATACTGACCCTCACACCCGGTAAATACTGACCCTCACACGGGGTAAATACTGACCCTCACACCCGGTAAATACTGACCCTCACACGGAATAAATACTGACCCTCACACCCGGTAAATACTGACCCTCACACCCGGTAAATACTGACCCTCACACGGGGTAAATACTGACCCTCACACGGGGTAAATACTGACCCTCACCAAGGGTAAATACTGACCCTCACACGGGGTAAATACTGACCCTCACACCCGGTAAATACTGACCCTCACACGGGGTAAATACTGACCCTCACACCCGGTAAGTACTGACCCTCACACCCAGTAAATACTGACCCTCACACGGGGTAAATACTGACCCTCACACCCAGTAAATACTGACCCTCACACGGAATAAATACTGACCCTCACACCCGGTAAATACTGACCCTCACACCCGGTAAATACTGACCCTCACACGGAATAAATACTGACCCTCACACCCAGTAAATACTGACCCTCACACGGGGTAAATACTGACCCTCACACCCAGTAAATACTGACCCTCACACTCGGTAAATACTGACCCTCACACCCGGTAAATACTGACCCTCACACCCGGTAAATACTGACCCTCACACGGGGTAAATACTGACCCTCACACGGGGTAAATACTGACCCTCACACCCGGTAAATACTGACCCTCACACCCGGTAAATACTGACCCTCACACCCGGTAAATACTGACCCTCACACGGGGTAAATACTGACCCTCACACGGGGTAAATACTGACCCTCACACCCGGTAAATACTGACCCTCACACGGGGTAAATACTGACCCTCACACCCGGTAAATACTGACCCTCACACCCGGTAAATACTGACCCTCACACCCGGTAAATACTGACCCTCACACGGGGTAAATACTGACCCTCACACCCGGTAAATACTGACCCTCACACCCGGTAAATACTGACCCTCACACCCGGTAAATACTGACCCTCACACCCGGTAAATACAGACCCTCACACCCGGTAAATACTGACCCTCACACCCGGTAAATACTGACCCTCACACGGGGTAAATACTGACCCTCACACGGGGTAAATACTGACCCTCACACGGGGTAAATACTGACCCTCACACCCGGTAAATACTGACCCTCACACGGGGTAAATACTGACCCTCACACCCGGTAAATACTGACCCTCACACGGGGTAAATACTGACCCTCACACCGGGTAAATACTGACCCTCACACCCGGTAAATGCTGACCCTCACACGGGGTAAATACTGACCCTCACACGGGGTAAATACTGACCCTCACACCCGGTAAATGCTGACCCTCACACGGGGTAAATACTGACCCTTACACCCGGTAAATACTGACCCTCACACGGGGTAAATACTGACCCTCACACGGGGTAAATACTGACCCTCACACGGGGTAAATACTGACCCTCACACCCGGTAAATACTGACCCACACACCTGGTAAATACTGACCCTCACACGGGGTAAATACTGACCCTCACACCGGGTAAATACTGACCCTCACACGGGGTAAATACTGACCCTCACACGGGGTAAATACTGACCCTCACACGGGGTAAATACTGACCCTCACACCCGGTAAATACTGACCCTCACACCGGGTAAATACTGACCCTCACACCGGGTAAATACTGACCCACACACGGGGTAAATACTGACTGCGTTGAACCATTAAAACCTTCAATGCAGGAGAACATAAGAACATAAGAGCTGGGAGCAGGAGTGGGCCATTCAGTCCCTCGCCCCCCCCATTCAATAAGATCATGGCTGATATTTCTATGGGCTCAGATCCACTTACCCGCCCCCTCACCATAACCCTGAATTCCTTCAAAAATCCATCTCTCCTCGCCTTCAAAACATTCAATGAGGGAGCCTCAACTGGGCAGGAGAATTCCACAGATTCACAACCCTTTGGGTGAAGAAGTTCCTCCTCAACTCCGTCCTCAATCTGTTTCCCCTTATTCTGAGGCCATTCCCCCCCTCGTTCTAGTTTCACCCCCCCCCAGTGGAAATAACTTCCCTGCTTCTATCTTATCCATTCCCTTCATCATCTTAGATGTTTCTATAAGATCTCCCCGTCATCCTCCCGAATCCCAGTGAGTATCGTCCCAGTCCACTCAGTCTCTCCTCATAATCCAACCCTCCGGAATCACCCTCGGGAATATCCTCCAGTGCCATTTGAGGCCCTTCAGCCCATTGAGCCTGCACTGACAACAATCACTCCCAGCTCCTATCCCCGTATCCATGCGTATTTACCCTTGCTAGTTCCCCCAGACACTGAGGGGCAATTTAGCACAGCCAATCCCCCTAACCAGCACATTTTTCGGACTGTGGGAGGAAACCCATGCAGACACGGGGAGAACATACAGACTCCACACAGACAGTGACCCGAGCAGGAATCGAACTCGGGTCCCTGGTGCAGTGAGACAGCAGTGTGAACGACTGTACCACCCTGCGGTCCTGAAAACATCCAGCTCATTCACCTGACATTTATATCAAGCCTGTGCTGTGATCCTTCAACAACTTTTCCATCCACCAAACTTGGCACCATCTGTGCAGAGATTGTGAAGGCGGACTCCTCCTTTCTGAGCGGGGTGTTATAACGCAGAGATGTCTGGAAGTGAAACAGATTAAATTCCTGGATGACGGTGAGTCAGGAAAATTGACAGACTGGATCCCACAGTCCCATTTACAAAATCCATCAGCCCCCACCTCCATACCTCTCAATCACCCCTCCCCAAATCCTCTCCCCAACATCCCCATATCCCCAACTTCCAATCTAACTCACTCCCCCATCCTGAATATCCCTCTCTCTCCCGTCCTGAATATCCCTCACTCCCCCATCCTGAATATCCCTCACTCCCCCGTCCTGAATATCCCTCACTCCCCCGTCCTGAATATCCCTCGCTCCCCCGTCCTGAATATCCCTCACTCCCCCGTCCTGAATATCCCTCACTCCCCCGTCCTGAATATCCCTCACTCTCCCGTCCTGAATATCCCTCACTCTCCCGTCCTGAATATCCCTCACTCTCCCGCCCTGAATACCCCTCACTCCCCCGTCCTGAATACCCCTCACTCTCCCGTCCTGAATATCCCTCACTCTCCCGTCCTGAATATCCCTCACTCCCCCATCCTGAATATCCCTCACTCCCCCGTCCTGAATATCCCTCACTCTCCCGTCCCGAATATCCCTCACTCTCCCGTCCCGAATATCCCTCACTCCCCCGTCCTGAATATCCCTCACTCCCCCGTCCTGAATATCCCTCACTCTCCCGTCCTGAATATCCCTCACTCTCCCGTCCTGAATATCCCTCACTCCCCCGTCCTGAATATCCCTCACTGTCCCGTCCTGAATATCCCTCACTCTCCCGTCCCGAATATCCCTCACTCTCCCGTCCTGAATATCCCTCACTCCCCCGTCCTGAATATCCCTCACTCCCCCGTCCTGAATATCCCTCACTCTCCCGTCCTGAATATCCCTCACTCTCCCGTCCTGAATATCCCTCACTGTCCCGTCCTGAATATCCCTCACTCCCCCGTCCTGAATATCCCTCACTCCCCCGTCCTGAATATCCCTCACTCCCCCGTCCTGAATATCCCTCACTCCCCCGTCCTGAATATCCCTCACTCCCCCGTCCTGAATATCCCTCACTCCCCCGTCCTGAATATCCCTCACTCCCCCGTCCTGAATATCCCTCACTCCCCCGTCCTGAATATCCCTCACTCCCCCGTCCTGAATATCCCTCACTCCCCCGTCCTGAATATCCCTCACTCCCCCGTCCTGAATATCCCTCACTCCCCCGTCCTGAATATCCCTCACTCCCCCGTCCTGAATATCCCTCACTCCCCCGTCCTGAATATCCCTCACTCCCCCGTCCTGAATATCCCTCACTCCCCCGTCCTGAATATCCCTCACTCCCCCGTCCTGAATATCCCTCACTGTCCCGTCCTGAATATCCCTCACTCCCCCGTCCTGAATATCCCTCACTCTCCCGTCCTGAATATCCCTCACTCTCCCGTCCTGAATATCCCTCACTGTCCCGTCCTGAATATCCCTCACTGTCCCGTCCTGAATATCCCTCACTCCCCCGTCCTGAATATCCCTCACTCCCCCGTCCTGAATATCCCTCACTCCCCCGTCCTGAATATCCCTCACTCCCCCGTCCTGAATATCCCTCACTCCCCCGTCCTGAATATCCCTCACTCCCCCGTCCTGAATATCCCTCACTCCCCCGTCCTGAATATCCCTCACTCCCCCGTCCTGAATATCCCTCACTCCCCCGTCCTGAATATCCCTCACTCCCCCGTCCTGAATATCCCTCACTGTCCCGTCCTGAATATCCCTCACTGTCCCGTCCTGAATATCCCTCACTCCCCCGTCCTGAATATCCCTCACTCCCCCGTCCTGAATATCCCTCACTCTCCCGTCCTGAATATCCCTCACTGTCCCGTCCTGAATATCCCTCACTCCCCCGTCCTGAATATCCCTCACTGTCCCGTCCTGAATATCCCTCACTGTCCCGTCCTGAATATCCCTCACTGTCCCGTCCTGAATATCCCTCACTCTCCCGTCCTGAATATCCCTCACTGTCCCATCCTGAATATCCCTCACTCCCCCGTCCTGAATATCCCTCACTCCCCCGTCCTGAATACCCCTCACTCTCCCGTCCTGAATATCCCTCACTCCCCCGTCCTGAATATCCCTCACTCCCCCGTCCTGAATATCCCTCACTCCCCCGTCCTGAATATCCCTCACTCTCCCATCCTGAATATCCCTCACTCCCCCGTCCTGAATATCCCTCACTCCCCCGTTCTGAATATCCCTCACTCTCCCGTCCTGAATATCCCTCACTCCCCCATCCTGAATATCCCTCACTCCCCCGTCCTGAATATCCCTCACTCTCCCGTCCTGAATATCCCTCACTCCCCCGTCCTGAATATCCCTCACTCTCCCATCCTGAATATCCCTCACTCCCCCGTCCTGAATATCCCTCACTCCCCCGTCCTGAATATCCCTCACTCTCCCGTCCTGAATATCCCTCACTCCCCCATCCTGAATATCCCTCACTCCCCCGTCCTGAATATCCCTCACTCCCCCGTCCTGAATATCCCTCACTCCCCCGTCCTGAATATCCCTCACTCTCCCGTCCTGAATATCCCTCACTCCCCCATCCTGAATATCCCTCACTCTCCCATTCTGAATATCCCTCACTCTCCCATCTTGAACATGGCTCGCTCCCATCCTGAACGTTGCTTTCTCCCGCAGTTCTGTCTCCTTTGACTCGGGGTTACGCAGTGAGCAAACTGACCTGGAGGAGCAGGCAGCTGGTACCAGTCACTTCCACAGTGTATTCTCCGGGAACCTCCGGCAGGGTCTGGCTCTGAAGCAGGAGCTGGTTGGAGGAGTTGATGTGGAATTCCTGGTGGAATCCGCTCTCAGAGCTCACAGACACCGAGCTGCGGGGGTCAGCGACATGAGTCAACTCCGCATAGAGGGAGAGGGCATGGAGGGCTACTACTGTGTCCTGAGAGGGGAGAGGGAAGTGGAGAACAGGGTCAGTCACTCTGGAAACAGCTCCCCCATCTGCCCACTTCCCCACCAGAGGCAGTAGTAGAGGAGGGTACAATTTTATCTTTTAAAAAGCATTTAGACAGTTACACGGGTACGATGGGTATAGAGGGATATGGGCCAAACGTGGGCAACTGGGACAAGCTGAGAGGTTATAAAAAATGGCAGCATGGGCAAACATAGAACATTACAGCGCAGTACAGGCCCTTTGGCCCTCGATGTTGCACTGACCAGTGGAACCAATCTAAAGCCCATCTAACCTGCACTATTCCAAATTTCATCCATATGTTTACCCACTGACCATTTGAATGCCCTTAACTTTGGCGAGTCCACAACTGCTGCAGGCAGGGCATTCCACGCCCTTACTACCCTCTGAGTAAAGAACCTACCTCTGACAACTGTCCCATAATTACCACCCCTTAATTTAAAGCTATGTCCCCTCATGTTAGCCATCACCATCCGAGGTAAAAGGCTCTCACTGTCCACCCTATCTAACCCTCTGATCATCTTGTGTGCCTCAATCAGGTCACCTCGTAACCTTCTTCTCTCCAATGAAAATAACCTCAAGTCCCTCAGCCTTTCCTCATAAGGCCTTCCCAAGAGCTAAGACACTTCCAAAGCTAACACACCGTACGCCTTCTTAACAACCTTATCAACCTGGGTGCCAACTTTCAGGGAGCTATGCACATGTACCCCGAGATCTCTCTGCTCAACCACACCACCAAGTATCTTACCATGAGCCCAGTCCTCTGTATTGCTGTTACTCCTTCCAAAGTGAATCACCTCACACTTTTCCGCATTAAACTCCATTTGCCACCTCTCAGCCCAGCTCTGCAGCTTATCTATGTCCCTCTGCAAACTGTAACATCCATCCTCACTGTCTACAACTCCTCCGACTTTAGTATCATCCACAAATTTACTAATCCATCCTTCTACACCCTCATCTAGGTCATTTATAAAAATGACAAACAGCAGTGGCCCCAAAACAGATCCTTGAGGCACACCACTTGTAACTGAACTCCAGGTTGAATATTTCCCATCAACCTCCACCCTCTGTCTTCTATCAGCGAGCCAATTCCTGATCCAAACTGCTAAATCGCCCTCAATCCCATGTCTCCATATCTTCTGTAGTAGGTTGGTGTGGGGAACCTTATCAAACGCTTTACTGAAATCCATATTCACCACATCAACTGCTTTATCCCCATCCACCTCTTTGGTCACCTTCTCAAAGAACTCGATAAGGTTTGTGAGGCATGACCTACCCTTCACAAACTGTGTTGACTATCCTTAATCAATTTATTTCCCTCTAGATGATTATAAATCCTATCCCTTATAATTCTTTCCAAAACTTTGCCCACAACAGAAGCAAGGCTCACTGGTCTCTAATTCCCAGGATGGTCTCTACTCCCCTTCTTGAACAAGGGGACAACATTTGCTGTCCTCCAGTCTTCCGGCACTATATCTGTGGACAATGACGACCTAAAGATCAAAGCCAAAGGCTCTGCAATCTCGTCCCTAGCGTCCCAGAGAATCCTAGAGTAAATCCCATCCAGCCCATGGGACTTACCTATTTGGGCCAAAGGGCCTGTTTCCATGCTGTAATCCTCTGTGACTCTATTCAATCCCACTCTGACAGTAGTACTGAGTGGTAGAACATAGAACAGTAAGGCACAGGAACAGGCCCTTTAGCCCGCCATGCTGTACTGAACATGACATCCAATTAAACCAATCCCTTCTGCCTGCCCTCACTCCCCATCCCTCTATTCCCTGCATATTCATGTTCTTATCCAAAAGCCCGTCAAACACCCCCATCATATCTGCCTCCTCCTCCACCACCACTGGCAGTGCGTTCCAGACACCTATCACTCTCTGAGTTAAAAAACCTGCCCCTCATATCTCCTTTGACCTTTCTCTCTCACCTTAAGTGCGTGCCCCCCCGAGTATTGGATATTTCAACTCTGGGCAAAAAGGTTCTGACTGACTGCCAATCCTCTGTTTCTTCCTGTCTCTCTCTAACTTTCTCTCCCCGTCTCTCTCTCTCTGTCTCTTCCTCTGACTCCCCCTGACTCTCTCTCTCTGTGTCTCTCTCAGTCTCTCTGTGTATGTCTCTCTCTCTCTGTGTCTCTTCCTCTGACTCCCTCTCTGACTCTCTCTCTCTATGTCTCTCTCTGTTTCTCTCTCTCTCTCTGTGTCTCTCTCAGTCTCTCTGTGTATGTTTCTCTCTCTCTCCATGTCTCTCTCTCTCTCTCTGTGTCTCTCTCTCTCTCTCCGTGTCTCTCTCTCTCTCCCTCTGTCTCGTCTTTAGCTCAACTTGCCCCTCACATCTTCTTTGAACATTTGCCCTCTCACCTTAAGTGTGCGTCCCTTAGTATTAGACATGTAAATGATTCTGACTGTCAACCCTATCTATGCCTCTCATTTTCTAGACTTCTATTGGGTCTCCCCTTGGCCTCCACTGCTCCAGAGAAAACAATCCTAGTTTATTCTCCTTATTGCTCAGAATTTTTATTCCTGGTAAACCTCTTCCTCACCCGCTCCCGAGCTTCCACATCCGTCCTGTGATGTGGAGACCAGAATCAAACGCAATGCTCTTAAAGTGCGGCCTAACTAAAGCTACCACATGACATCCTGACTCCTGTACCCAATGTCCTGACCAACAAAGGTGCTGTATGCCTCCTTTACCACCCTGCCTGCGAGTGTGGTCACTTTCAGGGAGCTATGGACTCAAACCCCAAGATCCACTCTCTGCCTTTTGTAAATCCCGGTACAGTGCATCTACTGATTCCCCTTTATCGACCCTCCTGAAGGGCCTCTCTCTGAGCTACCCCAATCCCCCTCTCAGGGCGGTACTGAGCCCCACTCTCTGCCTTTTGTAAATGCTGGTACAGTGCATCTATTGATTCCCCTTTATCGACCCTCCTGAAGGACCTCTCTCTGAGCTACTCCAATCCCCCCCCCGTCTCAGGGCGGTACTGAGCCCCACTCTCTGCCTTTTGTAAATGCTGGTACAGTGCATCTACTGATTCCCCTTTATCGACCCTCCTGAAGGGCCTCTCTCTGAGCTACTCCAATCCCCCCCCCTCTCAGGGCGGTACTGAGCCCCACTCTCTGCCTTTTGTAAATGCTGGTACAGTGCATCTACTGATTCCCCTTTATCGACCCTCCTGAAGGACCTCTCTCTGAGCTACTCCAATCCCCCCCCCTCTCAGGGCGGTACTGAGCCCCACTCTCTGCCTTTTGTAAATCCCGGTACAGTGCATCTACTGATTCCCCTTTATCGACTCTCCTGAAGGGCCTCTCTCTGAGCTACCCCAATCCCCCTCTCAGAGCCCCACTCTTTACCTGGGTTGAGGCGAATCCTCCGTAGGAATTTCTCTGTTTCACCAGCCAGCGGACGATGGGAACGGCTCGGTCCAGGTCGGAGGTGGGGACCTGGGGCTGGGACAGCAGGGCTAGGAGAACGTAGGCTGTCATCTCCACCTCTGCCGAGGGAGCCCTCCACCAATAGCCGTGTTCTTCCTCAGGCTCCTGCTGGCGGCGCCAGTGAGTCAGGCCGTCTGCAAACATAAGCATCACCACACGTTCTAATATCCCACACTCCAGCGAGGGTGAGGGGAGTAATGGAGGGCGAGGGGAGTGGAGGGAGTGATGGAGGGTGAGGGTGAGGGGAGTGATGGAGGGCGAGGGGGAGTGGAGGGAGTGATGGAGGGCGAGGGGGAGTGGAGGGAGTGATGGAGGGCGAGGGGGAGTGGAGGGAGTGATGGAGGGCGAGGGGGAGTGGAGGGAGTGATGGAGGGTGAGGGAGAGTGGAGGGAGTGATGGAGGGCGAGGGGGAGTGGAGGGAGTGATGGAAGGCGAGGGGGAGTGGAGGGAGTGATAGAGGGCGAGGGGGAGTGGAGGGACTGATGGAAGGCGAGGGGGAGTGGAGGTAGTGATGGAGGGCGAGGGGGAGTGGAGGGAGTGATGGAGGGCGAGGGGGAGTGGAGGGAGTGATGGAGGGCGAGGGGGAGTGGAGGGAGTGATGGAGGGCGAGGGGGAGTGGAGGGAGTGATGGAGGGTGAGGGGGAGTGATGGAGGGTGAGGGGGAGTGATGGAGGGTGAGGGGGAGTGATGGAGGGTGAGGGGGAGTGGAGGGAGTGATGGAGGGTGAGGGGTAGTGGAGGGAGTGATGGAGGTTGAGGGGGAGTGGAGGGAGTGATGGAGGGCGAGGGGGAGTGGAGGGAGTGATGGAGGGTGAGGGGGAGTGGAGGGAGTGATGGAGGGTGAGGGGGAGTGGAGGGAGTGATGGAGGGCGAGGGGAGTGGAGGGAGTGATGGAGGGTGAGGGGGAATGGAGGGAGTGATGGAGGGTGAGGGGGAATGGAGGGATTGATGGAGGGTGAGGGGGAGTGGAGGGAAGGTGGCTGAGTGAGGCCCTACCTTCTTTGACAGCCAGTTCCTCGAGGCGTTGGAGTGTTTTTTCCCTGGCGAGCTTGTCCTGAGCCAGTGTGAACGTGTACGCCAGGAGTGAGAGGGTATAGCTACTGTTCACCGTCTCCAAGGCATCTCGCAGACAGTACAGGGCCCTGTCTGTCACTCCCGTCTAGACGTGAGGCAGACAGAGAGAGTTAGGCACAGACAGAGAGTCTCACTCACTCACACACAGGGCTCAGGTATCACTGAAACACTCCAGAAATCACACATCTCGTTATCCCTCACTATCCCCTCCCCATATCCCCCAGCCCTCCTCCCCATTTCCCTCATTCCTTGCCATTTCACTCACTCCCCTCCCCATATCCCTCACTCCCCCTCCCCATATCCCTTAATCCCCCCAGTCTGTCCCTCTCCCTCTCTCTCACACACCAGTCTGTCTGTGTCTCTCGCTCACACACCAGTCTGTCCCTGTCTCTCTCTCTCCCACACCAGTCTGTCCCTGTCCCTCTCTCTCCCACCCCAGTCTGTCTGTGTCTCTCTCTCACACACCAGTCTGTCCCTCTCTCTCTCTCTCCCACACCAGTCTGTCCCTGTCCCTCTCTCTCCCACCCCAGTCTGTCTGTGTCTCTCTCTCACACACCAGTCTGTCCCTCTCTCTCTCTCTCTCACGCCAGTCTGTCCCTGTCTCTCTCTCTCACACACCAGTCTGTCCCTGTCTCTCTCTCTCACACACCAGTCTGTCCCTGTCTCTCTCTCTCTCACACCAGTCTGTCCCTGTCTCTCTCTCTCACTCCAGTCTGTCTCTCTCTCTCTCACACACCAGTCTGTCCCTGTCTCTCTCTCTCACACCAGTCTGACTCTCTCTCACACACCAGTCTGTCCCTGTCTCTCTCTCACACACCAGTCTGTCCCTGTCTCTCTCTCTCACACCAGTCTGTCCCTGTCTCTCTCTCACACCAGTCTGTCCCTGTCTCTCTCTCTCACACCAGTCTGTCCCTCCTGTCTCTCTCTCTCTCTCACACACCAGTCGGTCCCTGTCTCTCTCACTGTCACACCAGTCTGTCCCTGTCTCTCTCTCTCTCACACACCAGTCTGTCCCTGTCTCTCTCTCACACCACTCTGTCCCTGTCTCTCTCTCTCTCTCTCACACCAGTCTGTCCCTGTCTCTCTCTCTCTCACACACCAGTCTGTCCCTGTCTCTCTCTCTCTCTCTCACACCAGTCTGTCCCTGTCTCTCTCTCTCACAGCAGTCTGTCCCTGTCTCTGTCTCTCTCTCACACCAGTCTGTCCCTGTCTCTCTCTCACACACCAGTCTGTCCCTGTCTCTCTCTCTCTCACACACCAGTCTGTCCCTGTCTCTCTCTCTCACACCAGTCTGTCCCTGTCTCTCTCTCTCTCTCACACACCAGTCTGTCCCTGTCTCTCTCTCACACACCAGTCTGTCCCTGTCTCTCTCTCTCTCTCACACCAGTCTGTCCCTGTCTCTCTCTCTCACACACCAGTCTGTCCCTCCTGTCTCTCTCTCTCTCTCACACCAGTCTGTCCCTGTCTCTCTCTCACACCAGTCTGTCCCTGGCTCTCTCTCTCACACCAGTCTGTCCCTGTCTCTCTCTCTCTCTCTCTCACACCAGTCTGTCCCTGTCTCTCTCTCTCTCTCTCTCACACCAGTCTGTCCCTGTCTCTCTCTCACACCAGTCTGTCCCTGTCTCTCTCTCACACCAGTCTGTCCCTGTCTCTCTCTCCCTCACACACCAGTCTGTCCCTGTCTCTCTCTCTCTCACACACCAGTCTGTCCCTGTCTCTCTCTCTCTCACACACCAGTCTGTCCCTGTCTCTCTCTCACACACCAGTCTGTCCCTGTCTCTCTCTCACACACCAGTCTGTCCCTGTCTCTCTCTCTCTCACACCAGTCTGTCCCTGTCTCTCTCTCACACACCAGTCTGTCCCTGTCTCTCTCTCTCTCACACCAGTCTGTCCCTGTCTCTCTCTCTCTCACACCAGTCTGTCCCTGTCTCTCTCTCTCACACCAGTCTGTCCCTGTCTCTCTCTCTCTCACACACCAGTCTGGCCCTGTCTCTCTCTCACACACCAGTCTGTCCCTGTCTCTCTCTCTCTCTCACACACCAGTCTGTCCCTGTCTCTCTCTCTCTCACACACCAGTCTGTCCCTGTCTCTCTCACACACCAGTCTGTCCCTGTCTCTCTCTCACACACCAGTCTGTCCCTGTCTCTCTCTCACACACCAGTCTGTCCCTGTCTCTCTCTCTCTCACACCAGTCTGTCCCTGTCTCTCTCTCTCACACACCAGTCTGTCCCTCCTGTCTCTCTCTCTCTCTCACACCAGTCTGTCCCTGTCTCTCTCTCACACCAGTCTGTCCCTGGCTCTCTCTCTCACACCAGTCTGTCCCTCTCTCTCTCTCACACCAGTCTGTCCCTGTCTCTCTCTCACTCCAGTCTGTCCCTGTCTCTCTCTCACACCAGTCTGTCCCTGTCTCTCTCTCCCTCACACACCAGTCTGTCCCTGTCTCTCTCTCTCTCACACACCAGTCTGTCCCTGTCTCTCTCTCTCTCACACACCAGTCTGTCCCTGTCTCTCTCTCTCTCACACACCAGTCTGTCCCTGTCTCTCTCTCTCACACACCTGTCTGTCCCTGTCTCTCTCTCACACACCAGTCTGACCCTGTCTCTCTCTCACACACCAGTCTGTCCCTGTCTCTCTCTCACACACCAGTGTGTCCCTGTCTCTCTCTCTCTCTCTCACACCAGTCTGTCCCTGTCTCTCTCTCTCACACCAGTCTGTCCCTGTCTCTCTCTCTCACACCAGTCTGTCCCTGTCTCTCTCTCACACACCAGTCTGTCCCTGTCTCTCTCTCACACCAGTCTGTCCCTGTCTCTCTCTCTCACACCAGTCTGTCCCTGTCTCTCTCTCTCTCACACACCAGTCTGTCCCTGTCTCTCTCTCTCTCTCTCACACCAGTCTGTCCCTGTCTCTCTCTCTCACACCAGTCTGTCCCTGTCTCTCTCTCTCTCTCACACCAGTCTGTCCCTGTCTCTCTCTCTCACACAAGTCTGTCCCTCCTGTCTCTCTCTCTCTCTCTCACACACCAGTCTGTCCCTGTCTCTCTCTCTCACACACCAGTCTGTCCCTGTCTCTCTCTCACACACCAGTCTGTCCCTGTCTCTCTCTCTCACACACCAGTCTGTCCGTCTCTCTCTCTCTCTCACACACCAGTCTGTCCCTGTCTCTCTCTCACACACCAGTCTGTCCCTGTCTCTCTCTCTCTCACACCAGTCTGTCCCTGTCTCTCTCTCTCTCTCACACACCAGTCTGTCCCTCTCTCTCTCACACACCAGTCTGTCCCTGTCTCTCTCTCTCTCTCACACCAGTCTGTCCCTGTCTCTCTCTCTCTCACACACCAGTCTGTCCCTGTCTCTCTCTCTCACACCAGTCTGTCCCTGTCTCTCTCTCTCTCACACACCAGTCTGTCCCTGTCTCTCTCTCTCTCACACCAGTCTGTCCCTGTCTCTCTCTCTCACACCAGTCAGTCCCTGTCTCTCTCTCTCACACACCAGTCTGTCCCTGTCTCTCTCTCTCTCACACACCAGTCTGTCCCTGTCTCTCTCTCACACACCAGTCTGTCCCTGTCTCTCTCTCACACACCAGTCTGTCCCTGTCTCTCTCTCACACCAGTCTGTCCCTGTCTCTCTCTCTCTCACACACCAGTCTGTCCCTCTCTCTCTCTCACACACCAGTCTGTCCCTGTCTCTCTCTCACACACCAGTCTGTCCCTGTCTCTCTCTCACACCAGTCTGTCCCTGTCTCTCTCTCTCTCACACACCAGTCTGTCCCTGTCTCTCTCTCTCAGACCAGTCTGTCCCTGTCTCTCTCTCACACCAGTCTGTCCCTGTCTCTCTCTCTCTCACACACCAGTCTGTCCCTGTCTCTCTCTCTCTCACACACCAGTCTGTCCCTGTCTCTCTCTCACACCAGTCTGTCCCTGTCTCTCTCTCTCTCACACACCAGTCTGTCCCTGTCTCTCTCTCACACACCAGTCTGTCCCTGTCTCTCTCTCACACACCAGTCTGTCCCTGTCTCTCTCTCACACACCAGTCTGTCCCTGTCTCTCTCTCTCACACACCAGTCTGTCCCTGTCTCTCTCTCTCTCACACCAGTCTGTCCCTGTCTCTCTCTCTCACACCAGTCTGTCCCTGTCTCTCTCTCACACACCAGTCTGTCCCTGTCTCTCTCTCTCTCACACCAGTCTGTCCCTGTCTCTCTCTCTCACACCAGTCTGTCCCTGTCTCTCTCTCTCTCACACACCAGTCTGTCCCTGTCTCTCTCTCACACACCAGTCTGTCCCTGTCTCTCTCACACACCAGTCTGTCCCTGTCTCTCTCTCACACACCAGTCTGTCCCTGTCTCTCTCACACACCACTCTGTCCCTGTCTCTCTCTCTCTCACACACCAGTCTGTCCCTGTCTCTCTCTCACACACCAGTCTGTCCCTGTCTCTCTCTCACACCAGTCTGTCCCTGTCTCTCTCTCTCTCACACCAGTCTGTCCCTGTCTCTCTCTCTCACACCAGTGTGTCCCTGTCTCTCTCTCACACACCAGTCTGTCCCTGTCTCTCTCTCTCACACCAGTCTGTCCCTGTCTCTCTCTCACACACCAGTCTGTCCCTGTCTCTCTCTCTCACACCAGTCTGTCCCTGTCTCTCTCTCACACACCAGTCTGTCCCTGTCTCTCTCTCTCACACACCAGTCTGTCCCTGTCTCTCTCTCTCTCACACACCAGTCTGTCCCTGTCTCTCTCTCTCTCACACACCAGTCTGTCTCTCTCTCTCTCACACACCAGTCCGTCCCTGTCTCTCTCTCACACACCAGTCTGTCCCTGTCTCTCTCTCTCTCACACACCAGTCTGTCCCTGTCTCTCTCTCTCACACCAGTCTGTCCCTGTCTCTCTCTCACACACCAGTCTGTCCCTGTCTCTCTCTCTCACACACCAGTCTGTCCCTGTCTCTCTCTCTCTCACACACCAGTCTGTCCCTGTCTCTCTCTCACACACCAGTCTGTCCCTGTCTCTCTCTCTCACACACCAGTCTGTCCCTGTCTCTCTCTCTCTCTCACACACCAGTCTGTCCCTGTCTCTCTCTCTCTCACACACCAGTCTGTCCCTGTCTCTCTCTCACACACCAGTCTGTCCCTGTCTCTCTCTCACACACCAGTCTGTCCCTGTCTCTCTCTCTCTCACACCAGTCTGTCCCTGTCTCTCTCTCACACACCAGTCTGTCCCTGTCTCTCTCTCTCTCACACCAGTCTGTCCCTGTCTCTCTCTCACACACCAGTCTGTCCCTGTCTCTCTCTCTCTCACACCAGTCTGTCCCTGTCTCTCTCTCTCTCACACACCAGTCTGTCCCTGTCTCTCTCTCTCTCACACACCAGTCTGTCCCTGTCTCTCTCTCACACACCAGTCTGTCCCTGTCTCTCTCTCTCTCTCACACACCAGTCTGTCCCTGTCTCTCTCTCTCTCTCACACACCAGTCTGTCCCTGTCTCTCTCTCTCTCACACACCAGTCTGTCCCTGTCTCTCTCTCACACACCAGTCTGTCCCTGTCTCTCTCTCACACACCAGTCTGTCCCTGTCTCTCTCTCACACACCAGTCTGTCCCTGTCTCTCTCTCTCTCACACACCAGTCTGTCCCTGTCTCTCTCACACACCAGTCTGTCCCTGTCTCTCTCTCACACACCAGTCTGTCCCTGTCTCTCTCTCACACACCAGTCTGTCCCTGTCTCTCTCTCACACACCAGTGTGTCCCTGTCTCTCTCTCTCTCTCTCACACCAGTCTGTCCCTGTCTCTCTCTCTCACACCAGTCTGTCCCTGTCTCTCTCTCTCACACCAGTCTGTCCCTGTCTCTCTCTCACACACCAGTCTGTCCCTGTCTCTCTCTCTCACACCAGTCTGTCCCTGTCTCTCTCTCTCTCACACACCAGTCTGTCCCTGTCTCTCTCTCTCTCTCTCACACCAGTCTGTCCCTGTCTCTCTCTCTCACACCAGTCTGTCCCTGTCTCTCTCTCTCTCTCACACCAGTCTGTCCCTGTCTCTCTCTCTCACACCAGTCTGTCCCTCCTGTCTCTCTCTCTCTCTCTCACACACCAGTCTGTCCCTGTCTCTCTCTCTCACACACCAGTCTGTCCCTGTCTCTCTCTCACACACCAGTCTGTCCCTGTCTCTCTCTCTCACACACCAGTCTGTCCGTCTCTCTCTCTCTCTCACACACCAGTCTGTCCCTGTCTCTCTCTCACACACCAGTCTGTCCCTGTCTCTCTCTCTCTCACACCAGTCTGTCCCTGTCTCTCTCTCTCTCTCACACACCAGTCTGTCCCTCTCTCTCTCACACACCAGTCTGTCCCTGTCTCTCTCTCTCTCTCACACCAGTCTGTCCCTGTCTCTCTCTCTCTCACACACCAGTCTGTCCCTGTCTCTCTCTCTCACACCAGTCAGTCCCTGTCTCTCTCTCTCACACACCAGTCTGTCCCTGTCTCTCTCTCTCTCACACACCAGTCTGTCCCTGTCTCTCGCTCACACACCAGTCTGTCCCTGTCTCTCTCTCACACACCAGTCTGTCCCTGTCTCTCTCTCACACCAGTCTGTCCCTGTCTCTCTCTCTCTCACACACCAGTCTGTCCCTCTCTCTCTCTCACACACCAGTCTGTCCCTGTCTCTCTCTCACACACCAGTCTGTCCCTGTCTCTCTCTCACACACCAGTCTGTCCCTGTCTCTCTCTCACAACAGTCTGTCCCTGTCTCTCTCTCTCTCACACACCAGTCTGTCCCTGTCTCTCTCTCTCAGACCAGTCTGTCCCTGTCTCTCTCTCACACCAGTCTGTCCCTGTCTCTCTCTCTCTCACACACCAGTCTGTCCCTGTCTCTCTCTCACACACCAGTCTGTCCCTGTCTCTCTCTCACACCAGTCTGTCCCTGTCTCTCTCTCTCTCACACACCAGTCTGTCCCTGTCTCTCTCTCACACACCAGTCTGTCCCTGTCTCTCTCTCACACACCAGTCTGTCCCTGTCTCTCTCTCACACACCAGTCTGTCCCTGTCTCTCTCTCTCACACACCAGTCTGTCCCTGTCTCTCTCTCTCTCACACCAGTCTGTCCCTGTCTCTCTCTCTCACACCAGTCTGTCCCTGTCTCTCTCTCACACACCAGTCTGTCCCAGTCTCTCTCTCTCTCACACCAGTCTGTCCCTGTCTCTCTCTCTCACACCAGTCTGTCCCTGTCTCTCTCTCTCTCACACACCAGTCTGTCCCTGTCTCTCTCTCACACACCAGTCTGTCCCTGTCTCTCTCACACACCAGTCTGTCCCTGTCTCTCTCTCACACACCAGTCTGTCCCTGTCTCTCTCACACACCAGTCTGTCCCTGTCTCTCTCTCTCTCACACACCAGTCTGTCCCTGTCTCTCTCTCACACACCAGTCTGTCCCTGTCTCTCTCTCACACCAGTCTGTCCCTGTCTCTCTCTCTCTCACACCAGTCTGTCCCTGTCTCTCTCTCTCACACCAGTGTGTCCCTGTCTCTCTCTCACACACCAGTCTGTCCCTGTCTCTCTCTCTCACACCAGTCTGTCCCTGTCTCTCTCTCACACACCAGTCTGTCCCTGTCTCTCTCTCTCACACCAGTCTGTCCCTGTCTCTCTCTCACACACCAGTCTGTCCCTGTCTCTCTCTCTCACACACCAGTCTGTCCCTGTCTCTCTCTCTCTCACACACCAGTCTGTCCCTGTCTCTCTCTCTCTCACACATCAGTCTGTCTCTCTCTCGCTCACACACCAGTCCGTCCCTGTCTCTCTCTCACACACCAGTCTGTCCCTGTCTCTCTCTCTCTCACACACCAGTCTGTCCCTGTCTCTCTCTCTCACACCAGTCTGTCCCTGTCTCTCTCTCTCTCTCACACCAGTCTGTCCCTGTCTCTCTCTCTCACACCAGTCTGTCCCTGTCTCTCTCTCACACACCAGTCTGTCCCTGTCTCTCTCTCTCACACACCAGTCTGTCCCTGTCTCTCTCTCTCTCACACACCAGTCTGTCCCTGTCTCTCTCTCACACACCAGTCTGTCCCTGTCTCTCTCTCTCACACACCAGTCTGTCCCTGTCTCTCTCTCTCTCACACACCAGTCTGTCCCTGTCTCTCTCTCTCTCACACACCAGTCTGTCCCTGTCTCTCTCTCACACACCAGTCTGTCCCTGTCTCTCTCTCACACACCAGTCTGTCCCTGTCTCTCTCTCTCCCACACCAGTCTGTCCCTGTCTCTCTCTCACACACCAGTCTGTCCCTGTCTCTCTCTCTCTCACACCAGTCTGTCCCTGTCTCTCTCTCTCTCACACACCAGTCTGTCCCTGTCTCTCTCTCTCTCACACACCAGTCTGTCCCTGTCTCTCTCTCACACACCAGTCTGTCCCTGTCTCTCTCTCTCTCACACACCAGTCTGTCCCTGTCTCTCTCTCTCTCACACACCAGTCTGTCCCTGTCTCTCTCACACACCAGTCTGTCCCTGTCTCTCTCTCACACACCAGTCTGTCCCTGTCTCTCTCTCTCTCACACCAGTCTGTCCCTGTCTCTCTCTCTCTCTCTCTCTCACACCAGTCTGTCCCTGTCTCTCTCTCACACCAGTCTGTCCCTGTCTCTCTCTCTCACACCAGTCTGTCCCTGTCTCTCTCTCCCTCACACACCAGTCTGTCCCTGTCTCTCTCTCTCTCACACACCAGTCTGTCCCTGTCTCTCTCTCTCACACACCAGTCTGTCCCTGTCTCTCTCTCACACACCAGTCTGTCCCTGTCTCTCTCTCACACACCAGTCTGTCCCTGTCTCTCTCTCTCACACACCAGTCTGTCCCTGTCTCTCTCTCTCACACACACCAGTCTGTCCCTGTCTCTCTCTCACACACCAGTCTGTCCCTGTCTCTCTCTCACACACCAGTCTGTCCCTGTCTCTCTCTCTCTCACACCAGTCTGTCCCTGTCTCTCTCTCACACACCAGTCTGTCCCTGTCTCTCTCTCTCTCACACCAGTCTGTCCCTGTCTCTCTCTCTCTCACACCAGTCTGTCCCTGTCTCTCTCTCTCACACCAGTCTGTCCCTGTCTCTCTCTCTCTCACACACCAGTCTGTCCCTGTCTCTCTCTCACACACCAGTCTGTCCCTGTCTCTCTCTCACACCAGTCTGTCCCTGTCTCTCTCTCTCTCACACACCAGTCTGTCCCTGTCTCTCTCTCTCAGACCAGTCTGTCCCTGTCTCTCTCTCACACCAGTCTGTCCCTGTCTCTCTCTCTCTCACACACCAGTCTGTCCCTGTCTCTCTCTCACACACCAGTCTGTCCCTGTCTCTCTCTCACACCAGTCTGTCCCTGTCTCTCTCTCTCTCACACACCAGTCTGTCCCTGTCTCTCTCTCACACTCCAGTCTGTCCCTGTCTCTCTCTCACACACCAGTCTGTCCCTGTCTCTCTCTCACACACCAGTCTGTCCCTGTCTCTCTCTCTCACACACCAGTCTGTCCCTGTCTCTCTCTCTCTCACACCAGTCTGTCCCTGTCTCTCTCTCTCACACCAGTCTGTCCCTGTCTCTCTCTCACACACCAGTCTGTCCCTGTCTCTCTCTCTCTCACACCAGTCTGTCCCTGTCTCTCTCTCTCACACCAGTCTGTCCCTGTCTCTCTCTCTCTCACACACCAGTCTGTCCCTGTCTCTCTCTCACACACCAGTCTGTCCCTGTCTCTCTCACACACCAGTCTGTCCCTGTCTCTCTCACACACCAGTCTGTCCCTGTCTCTCTCTCACACACCAGTCTGTCCCTGTCTCTCTCACACACCAGTCTGTCCCTGTCTCTCTCTCTCTCACACACCAGTCTGTCCCTGTCTCTCTCTCACACACCAGTCTGTCCCTGTCTCTCTCTCACACCAGTCTGTCCCTGTCTCTCTCTCTCTCACACCAGTCTGTCCCTGTCTCTCTCTCTCACACCAGTGTGTCCCTGTCTCTCTCTCACACACCAGTCTGTCCCTGTCTCTCTCTCTCACACCAGTCTGTCCCTGTCTCTCTCTCACACACCAGTCTGTCCCTGTCTCTCTCTCTCACACCAGTCTGTCCCTGTCTCTCTCTCACACACCAGTCTGTCCCTGTCTCTCTCTCTCACACACCAGTCTGTCCCTGTCTCTCTCTCTCTCACACACCAGTCTGTCCCTGTCTCTCTCTCTCTCACACACCAGTCTGTCTCTCTCTCTCTCACACACCAGTCTGTCCCTGTCTCTCTCTCACACACCAGTCTGTCCCTGTCTCTCTCTCTCTCACACACCAGTCTGTCCCTGTCTCTCTCTCTCACACCAGTCTGTCCCTGTCTCTCTCTCACACACCAGTCTGTCCCTGTCTCTCTCTCTCACACACCAGTCTGTCCCTGTCTCTCTCTCTCTCACACACCAGTCTGTCCCTGTCTCTCTCTCACACACCAGTCTGTCCCTGTCTCTCTCTCTCACACACCAGTCTGTCCCTGTCTCTCTCTCTCTCTCACACACCAGTCTGTCCCTGTCTCTCTCTCTCTCACACACCAGTCTGTCCCTGTCTCTCTCTCACACACCAGTCTGTCCCTGTCTCTCTCTCACACACCAGTCTGTCCCTGTCTCTCTCTCTCTCACACCAGTCTGTCCCTGTCTCTCTCTCACACACCAGTCTGTCCCTGTCTCTCTCTCTCTCACACCAGTCTGTCCCTGTCTCTCTCTCACACACCAGTCTGTCCCTGTCTCTCTCTCTCTCACACCAGTCTGTCCCTGTCTCTCTCTCTCTCACACACCAGTCTGTCCCTGTCTCTCTCTCTCTCACACACCAGTCTGTCCCTGTCTCTCTCTCACACACCAGTCTGTCCCTGTCTCTCTCTCTCTCTCACACACCAGTCTGTCCCTGTCTCTCTCTCTCTCACACACCAGTCTGTCCCTGTCTCTCTCACACACCAGTCTGTCCCTGTCTCTCTCTCACACACCAGTCTGTCCCTGTCTCTCTCTCTCTCACACCAGTCTGTCCCTGTCTCTCTCTCTCACACACCAGTCTGTCCCTCCTGTCTCTCTCTCTCTCTCACACCAGTCTGTCCCTGTCTCTCTCTCACACCAGTCTGTCCCTGGCTCTCTCTCTGACACCAGTCTGTCCCTGTCTCTCTCTCTCTCTCTCTCACACCAGTCTGTCCCTGTCTCTCTCTCACACCAGTCTGTCCCTGTCTCTCTCTCACACCAGTCTGTCCCTGTCTCTCTCTCCCTCACACACCAGTCTGTCCCTGTCTCTCTCTCTCTCACACACCAGTCTGTCCCTGTCTCTCTCTCTCTCACACCAGTCTGTCCCTGTCTCTCTCTCACACACCAGTCTGTCCCTGTCTCTCTCTCACACACCAGTCTGTCCCTGTCTCTCTCTCTCTCTCACACCAGTCTGTCCCTGTCTCTCTCTCACACACCAGTCTGTCCCTGTCTCTCTCTCTCTCACACCAGTCTGTCCCTGTCTCTCTCTCTCTCACACCAGTCTGTCCCTGTCTCTCTCTCTCACACCAGTCTGTCCCTGTCTCTCTCTCTCTCACACACCAGTCTGTCCCTGTCTCTCTCTCACACACCAGTCTGTCCCTGTCTCTCTCTCTCTCACACACCAGTCTGTCCCTGTCTCTCTCTCTCTCACACACCAGTCTGTCCCTGTCTCTCTCACACACCAGTCTGTCCCTGTCTCTCTCTCACACACCAGTCTGTCCCTGTCTCTCTCTCACACACCAGTCTGTCCCTGTCTCTCTCTCTCTCTCACACCAGTCTGTCCCTGTCTCTCTCTCTCACACACCAGTCTGTCCCTCCTGTCTCTCTCTCTCTCTCACACCAGTCTGTCCCTGTCTCTCTCTCACACCAGTCTGTCCCTGGCTCTCTCTCTCACACCAGTCTGTCCCTCTCTCTCTCTCACACCAGTCTGTCCCTGTCTCTCTCTCACTCCAGTCTGTCCCTGTCTCTCTCTCACACCAGTCTGTCCCTGTCTCTCTCTCCCTCACACACCAGTCTGTCCCTGTCTCTCTCTCTCTCACACACCAGTCTGTCCCTGTCTCTCTCTCTCTCACACACCAGTCTGTCCCTGTCTCTCTCTCTCACACCAGTCTGTCCCTGTCTCTCTCTCTCACACACCAGTCTGTCCCTGTCTCTCTCTCTCACACCAGTCTGTCCCTGTCTCTCTCTCTCTCTCACACCAGTCTGTCCCTGTCTCTCTCTCACACACCAGTCTGTCCCTGTCTCTCTCTCACACACCAGTCTGTCCCTGTCTCTCTCTCTCTCACACCAGTCTGTCCCTGTCTCTCTCTCACACACCAGTCTGTCCCTGTCTCTCTCTCTCACACCAGTCTGTCCCTGTCTCTCTCTCTCACACACCAGTCTGTCCCTGTCTCTCTCTCACACACCAGTCTGTCCCTGTCTCTCTCTCTCTCACACCAGTCTGTCCCTGTCTCTCTCTCTCACACCAGTCTGTCCCTGTCTCTCTCTCACACACCAGTCTGTCCCTGTCTCTCTCTCTCTCACACCAGTCTGTCCCTGTCTCTCTCTCTCTCACACCAGTCTGTCCCTGTCTCTCTCTCACACACACCAGTCTGTCCCTGTCTCTCTCTCTCTCACACCAGTCTGTCCCTGTCTCTCTCTCTCACACACCAGTCTGTCCCTGTCTCTCTCTCTCACACCAGTCTGTCCCTGTCTCTCTCTCTCTCTCACACCAGTCTGTCCCTGTCTCTCTCTCACACACCAGTCTGTCCCTGTCTCTCTCTCACACACCAGTCTGTCCCTGTCTCTCTCTCTCTCACACCAGTCTGTCCCTGTCTCTCTCTCACACACCAGTCTGTCCCTGTCTCTCTCTCTCTCACACCAGTCTGTCCCTGTCTCTCTCTCTCACACACCAGTCTGTCCCTGTCTCTCTCTCACACACCAGTCTGTCCCTGTCTCTCTCTCTCTCACACCAGTCTGTCCCTGTCTCTCTCTCTCACACCAGTCTGTCCCTGTCTCTCTCTCACACACCAGTCTGTCCCTGTCTCTCTCTCTCTCACACCAGTCTGTCCCTGTCTCTCTCTCTCTCACACCAGTCTGTCCCTGTCTCTCTCTCTCACACCAGTCTGTCCCTGTCTCTCTCTCTCACACCAGTCTGTCCCTCTCTCTCTCACACACCAGTCTGTCCCTGTCTCTCTCTCTCTCTCACACCAGTCTGTCCCTGTCTCTCTCTCTCTCACACCAGTCTGTCCCTGTCTCTCTCTCACACACCAGTCTGTCCCTGTCTCTCTCTCTCTCACACCAGTCTGTCCCTGTCTCTCTCTCTCACACACCAGTCTGTCCCTGTCTCTCTCTCTCTCACACCAGTCTGTCCCTGTCTCTCTCTCTCACACACCAGTCTGTCCCTGTCTCTCTCTCACACACCAGTCTGTCCCTGTCTCTCTCTCTCACACACCAGTCTGTCCCTGTCTCTCTCTCTCACACACCAGTCTGTCCCTGTCTCTCTCTCTCACACACCAGTCTGTCCCTGTCTCTCTCTCTCTCTCACACACCAGTCTGTCCCTCCTGTTCCCCCAGTCACTCCTCCTCTTCCTCTCGAGATGCACCCTCAGTGAAGAGGGAGTTTGCTCACCAATTTTGGACTGTTATTCCCCAGTTCCAGTAAAGCTGTGGTCACGTACGCTGAGAGGGAAACGGAATCATCGACACCTCCCTGAGGATGGAGAACACGGAGAGATCAGACACAGAGAAAGCTTCAACACGGGAAGGGCACACAGAAAGTCGTCCCTCTGACAGTGCGGCACTCCCTCAGCTCTGACCCTCTGACAGTGCGGCACTCCCTCAGCTCTGACCCTCTGACAGTGCGGCACTCCCTCAGCACTGACCCTCTGACAGTGCGGCGCTCCCTCAGCACTGACCCTCTGACAGTGCGGCACTCCCTCAGCACTGACCCTCTGACAGTGCGGCGCTCCCTCAGCACTGACCCTCTGACAGTGCGGCACTCCCTCAGCACTGACCCTCTGACAGTGCGGCACTCCCTCAGTACTGACCCTCTGACAGTGCGGCACTCCCTCAGCACTGACCCTCTGACAGTGCGGCACTCCCTCAGCACTGACCCTCTGACAGTGCGACACTCCCTCAGCGCTGACCCTCTGACAGTGCGGCACTCCCTCAGCACTGACCCTCTGACAGTGCGGCACTCCCTCAGCACTGACCCTCTGACAGTGCGGCGCTCCCTCAGCACTGACCCTCTGACAGTGCGGCACTCCCTCAGCACTGACCCTCTGACAGTGCGACACTCCCTCAGCGCTGACCCTCTGACAGTGCGGCACTCCCTCAGCACTGACCCTCTGACAGTGCGGCACTCCCTCAGCACTGACCCTCTGACAGTGCGGCACTCCCTCAGCACTGACCCTCTGACAGTGCGGCACTCCCTCAGCACTGACCCTCTGACAGTGCGGCGCTCCCTCAGCACTGACCCTCTGACAGTGCGGCACTCCCTCAGCACTGACCCTCTGACAGTGCGGCACTCCCTCAGCACTGACCCTCTGACAGTGCGGCACTCCCTCAGCACTGACCCTCTGACAGTGCGGCACTCCCTCAGCACTGACCCTCTGACAGTGCGGCACTCCCTCAGTACTGACCCTCTGACAGTGCGGCGCTCCCTCAGCACTGACCCTCTGACAGTGCGGCGCTCCCTCAGCACTGACCCTCTGACAGTGCGGCACTCCCTCAGCACTGACCCTCTGACAGTGCGGCACTCCCTCAGCACTGACCCTCTGACAGTGCGGCACTCCCTCAGCACTGACCCTCTGACAGTGCGGCGCTCCCTCAGCACTGACCCTCTGACAGTGCGGCGCTCCCTCAGCACTGACCCTCTGACAGTGCGGCGCTCCCTCAGCACTGACCCTCTGACAGTGCGGCACTCCCTCATACTGACCCTCTGACAGTGCGGCACTCCCTCAGCACTGACCTCTGACAGTGCGGCACTCCCTCAGCACTGACCCTCTGACAGTGCGGCACTCCCTCAGCACTGACCCTCTGACAGTGCGGCACTCCCTCAGCACTGACCCTCTGACAGTGCGGCACTCCCTCAGCACTGACCCTCTGACAGTGCGGCACTCCCTCAGCACTGACCCTCTGACAGTGCGGCGCTCCCTCAGCACTGACCCTCTGACAGTGCGGCGCTCCCTCAGCACTGACCCTCTGACAGTGCGGCACTCCCTCAGCACTGACCCTCTGGCCCTTTGCTCTCCTACCTTCAGGGCATTATTGAACAGTCTGCCCTGGCAGGTAAAGCAGCCTGATTCCATTTGAAGTTGCTGAAGGTAGATGGTCGCATCCCTGATGATTTTCTCATCGATGAAAATATAGGGACGGGCTTGAAGAAATGATTTCAATACAAAAGCAGTTAGCCTGAGAGAGAGGGA
>NW_027650601.1:0-12500 GCF_965287045.1 Carcharhinus amblyrhynchos
GATGTGTAGGTTAGGGGGATTGGCCATGCTAAATTGTCCCTTAGTGTCCAAAGATGTGTAGGTTAGGGGGGATTGGCCATGCTAAAATTGTCCCTTAGTGTCCAAAGATGTGTAGGTTAGGGTGGATTGGCCGTGCTAAATTGTCCCTTAGTGTAACCCGAACAGGCGCCGGAGTGTGGCAACTTGGGGATTTTCACAGTAACTTCACTGCAGTGTAAAGGTGAGCCCACTTGTGACACTGATAAATTAGCTGAACCAAAGAGTTGGAAAATTGTCTTGCTGGTCGATAAAGCCTTGGGCAGGAAGATGATTGTGGTTTGAGAAGGGATACTTGTCTTTATTCGTCAAAGCATTGGATCTAAGACCAGGGAGGGCTACGGTGAGAGTTGTATCAAATACCGGTGAGGCCACTATGAGAGTACGGTGTGCAGTTCTGGTCGCCACATTATCGGAAGGATGTGGGAAGGAGAGAGGGAAAGAGAGAGTGTCGAGGGGATTCACCAGGGTGCTAGCCAGGGCTGGAGTGTTTTGGCTTTGAAATGAGGTGAGTTGGACTGTTCATAGAGTACAGAGGGGAGAAGGAAATGGATTTGATTTGATTTATTATTGTCACGTGTATGGGGATACAGTGAAAAGTATTGTTTCTTGCGCGCTACACAGACAAAGCATACCGTTGATAGAGAAGGAAAGGAGAGGGTGCAGAATGTAGTGTTACAATCACAGCGAGGGTGTAGAGAAAGATCAGCTTAATGCGAGGTAGGTCCATTCAAAAGTCTGACAGCAGCAGGGAAGAAGCTGTTCTTGAGTCGGTCGGTACGGGACCTCAGACTTTTGTATCTTTTTCCCCGACGGAAGAAGGTGGAAGAGAGAATGTCCGGGGTGTGTGGTGGGGTGGGGGGGTCGTTAATTATCCCGGCTGCTTTTCCCCGAGGCAGCGGGAAGTGTAGACAGAGTCAATGGATGGGAGGCTGGTTTGTGTGATGGATTGGGGGCTACATTCACCACCCTTTTGTAGTTCCTTGCGGTCTTGGGCAGAGCAGGAGCCCAGACCGAGCTGTGATACAACCAGAGAGAATGCTTTCTATGGGGCATCTGTAAAAGTTGGTGAGAGTCGGAGCGGACATGCCAAATTTCCTTAGTCTTCTGAGAAAGTAGAGGCGTTGGTGGGGCTTTCTTAACTATAGTGTCAGCGTTGTGGGGGGAACCAGGACAGGTGATCTGGGACACCGAGAAACTTGAAGAAACAGCGAGGTGGTGTGGATTGAGAAGGAGGGAGATGGACGCAGTTGGGATGGGGGTGCGGAATGGCTGAGGAGAGGGGAAGGCGGGAAACGGGAGAGTGAGTGCGCTGACAAGGGAGTAAAGAGGTGAGGTTGAGGGTGGAGGGGGATTTGGGCAGCAGGAGGGAAGGTTTCACATCCAATGCATTGACCCCGATGCAATTTACACCTTTCCAGAACCAGAGGAGAGAACTCTGCGCGGGACAATCAGTCTTAAGATCCACTCGATCTCCGGGTTCACTCAGCCAATCAGTAAGTGACAGAGAGTGGGGAAAGGACAGTGTATCTAACGCACTGTGACACCCGGTCCCAGAGGGGGAAAGGACAGTGTATCTAACGCACTGTAACACCCGGTCCCAGAGAGGGGGGAAAGGACAGTGTATCTAACGCACTGTGATACCCGGTCCCAGAGTGGGGGAAAGGACAGTGTATCTAACGCACTGTGATACCCGGTCCCAGAGTGGGGGAAAGGACAGTGTATCTAACGCACTGTAACACCCGGTCCCAGAGAGGGGGGAAAGGACAGTGTATCTAACGCACTGTGATACCCGGTCCCAGAGTGGGGGAAAGGACAGTGTATCTAACGCACTGTGACACCCGGTCCCAGAGGGGGAAAGGACAGTGTATCTAACGCACTGTGACACCCGGTCCCAGAGAGGGGGGAAAGGACAGTGTATCTAACGCACTGTGACACCCGGTCCCAGAGAGGGGGAAAGGACAGTGTATCTAACGCACTGTGACACCCGGTCCCAGAGAGGGGGAAAGGACAGTGTATCTAACGCACTGTGATACCCGGTCCCAGAGTGGGGGAAAGGACAGTGTATCTAACGCACTGTGACACCCGGTCCCAGAGGGGGGGAAAGGACAGTGTATCTAACGCACTGTGACACCCGGTCCCAGAGGGGGGAAAGGACAGTGTATCTAACGCACTGTGACACCCGGTCCCAGAGGGGGAAAGGACAGTGTATCTAACGCACTGTGATACCCGGTCCCAGAGGGGGAAAGGACAGTGTATCTAACGCACTGTGACACCCGGTCCCAGAGGGGGAAAGGACAGTGTATCTAACGCACTGTGATACCCGGTCCCAGAGAGGGGGAAAGGACAGTGTATCTAACGCACTGTGACACCCGGTCCCAGAGTGGGGGAAAGGACAGTGTATCTAACGCACTGTGACACCCGGTCCCAGACAGGGGGAAAGGACAGTGTATCTAACGCACTGTGACACCCGGTCCCAGAGAGGGGGGAAAGGACAGTGTATCTAACACACTGTGACACCCGGTCCCAGACAGGGGGAAAGGACAGTGTATCTAACGCACTGTGATACCCGGTCCCAGAGAGGGGGGAAAGGACAGTGTATCTAACGCACTGTGACACCCGGTCCCAGACAGGGGGAAAGGACAGTGTATCTAACGCACTGTGACACCCGGTCCCAGAGAGGGGGGAAAGGACAGTGTATCTAACACACTGTGACACCCGGTCCCAGACAGGGGGAAAGGACAGTGTATCTAACGCACTGTGATACCCGGTCCCAGAGAGGGGGGAAAGGACAGTGTATCTAACGCACTGTGACACCCGGTCCCAGAGTGGGGGAAAGGACAGTGTATCTAACGCACTGTGACACCCGGTCCCAGACAGGGGGAAAGGACAGTGTATCTAACGCACTGTGACACCCGGTCCCAGAGAGGGGGGAAAGGACAGTGTATCTAACGCACTGTGACACCCGGTCCCAGAGTGGGGGAAAGGACAGTGTATCTAACGCACTGTGATACCCGGTCCCAGAGGGGGGGAAAGGACAGTGTATCTAACGCACTGTGACACCGGTCCCAGAGAGGGGGGAAAGGACAGTGTATCTAACACACTGTGACACCCGGTCCCAGAGTGGGGGAAAGGACAGTGTATCTAACGCACTGTGACACCCGGTCCCAGAGAGGGGGAAAGGACAGTGTATCTAACGCACTGTGACACCCGGTCCCAGAGAGGGGGAAAGGACAGTGTATCTAACACACTGTGATACCCGGTCCCAGAGTGGGGGAAAGGACAGTGTATCTAACGCACTGTGACACCCGGTCCCAGAGAGGGGGAAAGGACAGTGTATCTAACACACTGTGACACCCGGTCCCAGACAGGGGGAAAGGACAGTGTATCTAACGCACTGTGATACCCGGTCCCAGAGAGGGGGAAAGGACAGTGTATCTAACGCACTGTGACACCCGGTCCCAGAGAGGGGGAAAGGACAGTGTATCTAACACACTGGACACCCGGTCCCAGACAGGGGGAAAGGACAGTGTATCTAACGCACTGTGACACCCGGTCCCAGAGAGGGGAAAGGACAGTGTATCTAACGCACTGTGACACCCGGTCCCAGAGAGGGGGAAAGGACCGTGTATCTAACGCACTGTGACACCCGGTCCCAGAGAGGGGAAAGGACCGTGTATCTAACGCACTGTGACACCCGGTCCCAGAGTGGGGAAAAGGACAGTGTATCTAACGCACTGTGACACCCGGTCCCAGAGGGGGAAAGGACAGTGTATCTAACGCACTGTGACACTCGGTCCCAGAGTGGGGAAAAGGACAGTGTATCTAACGCACTGTGACACCCGGTCCCAGAGGGGGGAAAGGACAGTGTATCTAACACACTGTGATACCCGGTCCCAGAGTGGGGAAAGGACAGTGTATCTAACGCACTGTGATTCCCGGTCCCAGAGTGGGGGAAAGGACAGTGTATCTAACGCACTGTGATACCCGGTCCCAGAGTGGGGAAAGGACAGTGTATCTAACGCACTGTGATACCCGGTCCCAGAGTGGGGGAAAGGACAGTGTATCTAACGCACTGTGATACCCGGTCCCAGAGAGGGGAAAGGACAGTGTATCTAACGCACTGTGATACCCGGTCCCAGAGTGGGGGAAAGGACAGTGTATCTAACGCACTGTGATACCCGGTCCCAGAGTGGGGAAAGGACAGTGTATCTAACGCACTGTAACACCCGGTCCCAGAGAGGGGGGAAAGGACAGTGTATCTAACGCACTGTGATACCCGGTCCCAGAGTGGGGAAAGGACAGTGTATCTAACGCACTGTGACACCCGGTCCCAGAGGGGGAAAGGACAGTGTATCTAACGCACTGTGACACCCGGTCCCAGAGAGGGGGGAAAGGACAGTGTATCTAACGCACTGTGACACCCGGTCCCAGAGAGGGGGAAAGGACAGTGTATCTAACGCACTGTGACACCCGGTCCCAGAGAGGGGGAAAGGACAGTGTATCTAACGCACTGTGATACCCGGTCCCAGAGTGGGGGAAAGGACAGTGTATCTAACGCACTGTGACACCCGGTCCCAGAGGGGGGGAAAGGACAGTGTATCTAACGCACTGTGACACCCGGTCCCAGAGGGGGAAAGGACAGTGTATCTAACGCACTGTGACACCCGGTCCCAGAGGGGAAAGGACAGTGTATCTAACGCACTGTGATACCCGGTCCCAGAGGGGGAAAGGACAGTGTATCTAACGCACTGTGACACCCGGTCCCAGAGGGGGGAAAGGACAGTGTATCTAACGCACTGTGATACCCGGTCCCAGAGAGGGGGGAAAGGACAGTGTATCTAACGCACTGTGACACCCGGTCCCAGAGTGGGGGAAAGGACAGTGTATCTAACGCACTGTGACACCCGGTCCAGACAGGGGAAAGGACAGTGTATCTAACGCACTGTGACACCCGGTCCCAGAGAGGGGGGAAAGGACAGTGTATCTAACACACTGTGACACCCGGTCCCAGACAGGGGGAAAGGACAGTGTATCTAACGCACTGTGATACCCGGTCCAGAGAGGGGGGAAAGGACAGTGTATCTAACGCACTGTGACACCCGGTCCCAGACAGGGGGAAAGGACAGTGTATCTAACGCACTGTGACACCCGGTCCCAGAGAGGGGGGAAAGGACAGTGTATCTAACACACTGTGACACCCGGTCCCAGACAGGGGAAAGGACAGTGTATCTAACGCACTGTGATACCCGGTCCCAGAGAGGGGGGAAAGGACAGTGTATCTAACGCACTGTGACACCCGGTCCCAGAGTGGGGGAAAGGACAGTGTATCTAACGCACTGTGACACCCGGTCCCAGACAGGGGGAAAGGACAGTGTATCTAACGCACTGTGACACCCGGTCCAGAGAGGGGGGAAAGGACAGTGTATCTAACGCACTGTGACACCCGGTCCCAGAGTGGGGGAAAGGACAGTGTATCTAACGCACTGTGATACCCGGTCCCAGAGGGGGGAAAGGACAGTGTATCTAACGCACTGTGACACCCGGTCCCAGAGAGGGGGAAAGGACAGTGTATCTAACACACTGTGACACCCGGTCCCAGAGTGGGGGAAAGGACAGTGTATCTAACGCACTGTGACACCCGGTCCCAGAGAGGGGGAAAGGACAGTGTATCTAACGCACTGTGACACCCGGTCCCAGAGAGGGGGAAAGGACAGTGTATCTAACACACTGTGATACCCGGTCCCAGAGTGGGGGAAAGGACAGTGTATCTAACGCACTGTGACACCCGGTCCCAGAGAGGGGGAAAGGACAGTGTATCTAACACACTGTGACACCCGGTCCCAGACAGGGGAAAGGACAGTGTATCTAACGCACTGTGATACCCGGTCCAGAGAGGGGGGAAAGGACAGTGTATCTAACGCACTGTGACACCCGGTCCCAGAGAGGGGGAAAGGACAGTGTATCTAACACACTGTGACACCCGGTCCCAGACAGGGGGAAAGGACAGTGTATCTAACGCACTGTGACACCCGGTCCCAGAGAGGGGGAAAGGACAGTGTATCTAACGCACTGTGACACCCGGTCCCAGAGAGGGGGAAAGGACCGTGTATCTAACGCACTGTGACACCCGGTCCCAGAGAGGGGGAAAGGACCGTGTATCTAACGCACTGTGACACCCGGTCCCAGAGTGGGAAAAGGACAGTGTATCTAACGCACTGTGACACCCGGTCCCAGAGGGGGAAAGGACAGTGTATCTAACGCACTGTGACACTCGGTCCCAGAGTGGGGAAAAGGACAGTGTATCTAACGCACTGTGACACCCGGTCCCAGAGGGGGGAAAGGACAGTGTATCTAACACACTGTGATACCCGGTCCAGAGTGGGGAAAGGACAGTGTATCTAACGCACTGTGATTCCCGGTCACAGAGTGGGGGAAAAGGACAGTGTATCTAACGCACTGTGATACCCGGTCCCAGAGTGGGGAAAGGACAGTGTATCTAACGCACTGTGATTCCCGGTCCCAGAGTGGGGGAAAGGACAGTGTATCTAACGCACTGTGACACCCGGTCCCAGAGAGGGGAAAGGACAGTGTATCTAACGCACTGTGATACCCGGTCCCAGAGTGGGGGAAAGGACAGTGTATCTAACGCACTGTGACACCCGGTCCCAGAGAGGGGAAAGGACAGTGTATCTAACGCACTGTGATACCCGGTCCCAGAGTGGGGGAAAGGACAGTGTATCTAACGCACTGTGATACCCGGTCCCAGGGTGGGGGAAAGGACAGTGTATCTAACGCACTGTGATACCCGGTCCCAGAGTGGGGAAAAGGACAGTGTATCTAACGCACTGTGATTCCCGGTCCCAGAGTGGGGAAAGGACAGTGTATCTAACATTTCATATTTCTGTTTTTCTCTGTAAGATGTTTACTGCACTTTTGAAGCAGATACAAATGGTTATTTTGAGAAGAAAGCTCAAACAAATGTCTTAAACCAAGTAACAATTCCCATGTGGGAGGAGGTGAGACTTTTCGATATATTCTGAGTTAAGTCCCTCTACACTGTCCCCCCATCAAACACTCCCAGGACAGGTACAGCACGGGGTTAGATACAGAGTAAGCTCCCTCTACACTGTCCCCCCATCAAACACTCCCAGACAGGTACAGAACAGGGTTAGACACAGAGTAAAGCTCCCTCTACATTGTCCCCCCCATCAAACACTCCCAGGACAGGTACAGCACGGGGTTAGATACAGAGTAAAGCTCCCTCTAAACTGTCCCCCCATCAACACCCCCAGGACAGGTACAGCACGGGGTTAGATACAGAGTAAAGCTCCCTCTACACTGTCCCCCCCATCAAACACTCCCAGGACAGGTACAGCACGGGGTTAGATACAGAGTAAAGCTCCTCTACACTGTCCCCCATCAAACACTCCCAGGACAGGGACAGCACGGGGTTAGATACAGAGTAAAGCTTCCTCTACACTGTCCCCACACACATTCACTCTGGACGTCTGATTGAGTCGCAGGTTTTTATTGGGTTTGGGGTTTTGGATTGAATTTGGGTTTGGGTTTAGGATTGGATTGGGATGGGTTTGGGTTTGGGATTTGGTTTGGGAGTGGGTTTCGGGGTGGGTTTGAGTTTGGGATTGGGATTGGGATGGGTTTGGGATTGGGATTTGGTTTGGGAGTGGGTTTGGGGGTGGGATTGAGTTTAGGATTGGGATTGGATGGGTTTGGGATTGGGATTTGGTTTGGGAGTGGGTTTGGGGGTGGGATTGAGTTTCGGATTGGGATTGGATGGGTTTGGGATTGGGATTTGGTTTGGGAGTGGCTTTGGGGGTGGGATTGAGTTTGGGATTGGGATTGGTATTGGGATGGGAGTAGATGTTCCCAGTGTCTCTCTTTCTCCGGCTCCTCTCGAACTGTACCCCTCGAATTCCCAACAGGAAATAGATATCCAATTGGATGGAGCTCAGTCTCTCAGGGTTGTGTTATGGCAACAACATGACTATCGAACCTCCTCCAAACCCAGTCAGGAATATGGCAGTGACCATCTCCTCAACAAGGCACAGATCTGGGTGAGGTCAGTGACACCGTCTGAATCCCTCTCCCCCTCTCCCTCTCCCCCTCTCTGTCTCTCTCTCTCTCTCCCTCTCTCTCTCCCTCTCTCTCTCTCTCTCTGTCTCTCTCTCTCTCTCTCTCTGTCTCTCTCTCTCTCTGTCTCTGTCTCTCTCTCCCCTCTCTCTCTCTGTCTCTCTCTCTGTCTCTCTCTCTCTCTGTCTCTCTCTCTCTCTCCCTCTCTCTCTCCCTCTCTCTCTCTCTCTCTCTGTCTCTCTCTTCTCTCTTCTCTCTCTGTCTCTCTCTCTCTCTCTCTCTCTGTCTCTCTCTCTCTCTGTCTCTCTCTGTCTCTCTCTCTCTCTGTCTCTCTCCCTCTCTCTCTCTCTCTGTCTCTCCTTCTCTCTCTCTCTCTGTCTCTCTGTCTCTCTCTCTCTCTCTGTCTCTCTCTGTCTCTCTCTCTCTGTCTCTCTCTCTCTCTCTGTCTCTGTCTCTCTCTCTGTCTCTCTCTCTCTCTCTCTCTGTCTCTCTCTCTGTCTCTCTCTCTCTCTCTGTCTCTCTGTCTCTCTCTCTGTCTCTCTCTCTCTCTCTCTGTCTCTCTCTCTCTCTCTGTCTCTCTCTCTCCCTCTCCTCTCTCTCTCTGTCTCTCTCTCTCCCTCTCTCTCTCTGTCTCTCCTTCTCTCTCTGTCTCTCTCTCTCTCTCTCTCTCCATGTATCAGGCAGTTTAACTGACCTTCCACCTGTTTCTCGGAGTTGTCTGACCGCAGTTATAAATAGAGAGGTTTCCTGGAACAATGGGGCATTGAGAGAAACTGAGAACTTTCCACCGCACCGACAGAACAACATCTCAACCTTACACAGAGTGAGGAGTCCTGCACTGTGGGGAGGGTCGGTGCCGAGGGAGCGCCGCACTGTGGGAGGGTCGGTGCTGAGGGAGTCCCGCACTGTGGGAGGGTCGGTGCTGAGGGAGTCCCGCACTGTGGGAGGGTCGGTGCTGAGGGAGTCCCGCACTGTGGGAGGGTCGGTGCTGAGGGAGCGCCGCACTGTGGGAGGGTCGGTGCTGAGGGAGTCCCGCACTGTGGGAGGGTCGGTGCTGAGGGAGTCCCGCACTGTGGGAGGGTCGGTGCTGAGGGAGTCCGCACTGTGGGGAGGGTCGGTGCCGAGGGAGCGCCGCACTGTGGGAGGGTCGGTGCTGAGGGAGTCCCGCACTGTGGGGAGGGTCGGTGCTGAGGGAGTCCCGCACTGTGGGAGGGTCGGTGCTGAGGGAGTCCCGCACTGTGGGAGGGTCGGTGCTGAGGGAGCGCCGCACTGTGGAGGTCGGTGCTGAGGGAGTCCCGCACTGTGGGAGGGTCGGTGCTGAGGGAGTCCGCACTGTGGAGGGTCGGTGCTGAGGGAGTCCCGCACTGTGGGAGGGTCGGTGCTGAGGGGAGCACCGCACTGTGGGACGGTCGGTGCTGAGGGAGCGCTGCACTGTGGGAGGGTCGGTGCTGAGGGAGCGCCGCACTGTGGGGAGGGTCAGTGCTGAGGGAGCGCCGCACTGTGGGAGGGTCAGTACAGAGGGGAGAATGAAAAGGATTTGATTTGATTTATTATTGTCCCGTGTATGGGGATACAGTGAAAAGTATTGTTTCTTGCGCGCTGTACAGACAAAGCATAACGTTGATAGAGAAGGAAAGGAGAGGGTGCAGAATGTAGTGTTACAGTCACAGCGAGGGTGTAGAGAAAGATCAGCTTAATGCGAGGTAGGTCCATTCAAAAGTCTGACAGCAGCAGGGAAGAAGCTGTTCTTGAGTCGGTCGGTACGGGACCTCAGACTTTTGTATCTTTTTCCCCGACGGAAGAAGGTGGAAGAGAGAATGTCCGGGGTGTGTGGGGGGGGCGGTCCTTAATTATACCGGCTGCTTTTCCCCGAGGCAGCCGGGAAGTGTAGACAGAGTCAATGGATGGGAGGCTGGTTTGGGTGATGGATTGGGGGCTACATTCACGATACTTTGATTCTCCTCTGTAACTCACTCCTGGGTAACCTACACATCTTTGGACGCTAAGGACAATTTAGCACGGCCAATCCACCCTAACCTACACATCTTTGGACACTAAGGGACAATTTAGCACGGCCAATCCACCCTAACCTACACATCTTTGGGACACTACGGGACAATTTAGCACGGCCAATCCACCCTAACCTACACATCTTTGGACACTAAGGGACAATTTAGCACGGCCAATCCACCCTAACCTACACATCTTTGGGACACTACGGGACAATTTAGCACGGCCAATCCACCCTAACCTACACATCTTTGGGACACTACGGGACAATTTAGCACGGCCAATCCACCCTAACCTACACATCTTTGGGACACTACGGGACAATTTAGCACGGCCAATCCACCCTAACCTACACATCTTTGGACACTAAGGGACAATTTAGCATGGCCAATCCACCCTAACCTACACATCTTTGGACACTAAGGACAATTTAGCACGGCCAATCCACCCTAACCTACACATCTTTGGGACACTACGGGACAATTTAGCACGGCCAATCCACCCTAACCTACACATCTTTGGACACTAAGGGACAATTTAGCATGGCCAATCCACCCTAACCTACACATCTTTGGACACTAAGGGACAATTTAGCACGGCCAATCCACCCTAACCTACACATCTTTGGGACACTACGGGACAATTTAGCACGCAATCCACCCTAACCTACACATCTTTGGGACACTACGGGACAATTTAGCACGGCCAATCCACCCTAACCTACACATCTTTGGACACTAAGGACAATTTAGCACGGCCAATCCACCCTAACCTACACATCTTTGGGACACTACGGGACAATTTAGCACGGCCAATCCACCCTAACCTACACATCTTTGGACACTAAGGACAATTTAGCAACGGCATCCACCTAACCTACACATCTTTGGACACTACGGGACAATTTAGCACGGCCAATCCACCCTAACCTACACATCTTTGGACACTAAGGGACACTTTAGCATGGCCAATCACCCTACCTCCACATCTTTGGGACACTAAGGGACAATTTAGCACGGCCAATCCACCCTAACCTACACATCTTTGGGACACTAAGGGACAATTTAGCACGGCCAATCCACCCCTAACCTACACATCTTTGGACACTAAGGGACAATTTAGCACGGCCAATCCACCCTAACCTACACATCTTTGGACACTACGGGACAATTTAGCACGGCCAATCCACCCTAACCTACACATCTTTGGACACTAAGGGACAATTTAGCATGGCCAATCCACCTAACCTACACATCTTTGACACTAAGGGACAATTTAGCACGGCCAATCCACCCTAACCTACACATCTTTGGGACACTAAGGGACAATTTAGCATGGCCCAATCCACCTAACCTACACATCTTTGGACACTAAGGGACAATTTAGCATGGCCAATCCACCCTAACCTACACATCTTTGGACACTAAAGGACAATTTAGCATGGCCAATCCACCCTAACCTACACATCTTTGGACACTAAGGGACAATTTAGCATGGCCATCCACCCTAACCTACACATCTTTGGACACTAAGGGACAATTTAGCATGGCCAATCCACCCTAACCTACACATCTTTGGGACACTGAGGGACAATTTAGCACGGCCAATCCACCCTAACCTACCACATCTTTGGACTGTGGGGGAATCCGGGTTACCCAGACACAGACAAGGGGAGAACTCGGCACAGGTCCGAGACTGAATTGAACCCGGACCCGAACCCGGGACCCTGGCGCTGTGAGGCAGCAGTGCGCACCCGCTGTGCCACCGTACCACCCGTCTCACAACAGCAAGCGGCGAGATTTAAGGGAATTGACAATTTAATTTCTCCCGTTCCGTTTTTTTCAAAGCTTGATCCCAAATCCTTGCACTCCAAGGAATGGAAAGAGTTGACAATCGGAATGAATGGCGTAAGTTATTGTGTTTTAATTTGCTGGGTGTGTGGTTTAGTGTCATGGGGGAGGCTTCAATTTGGCTAATTCTGGATGTAGGCCGCAAACAAAATGGCCGCCGCAGATAATTCCACAGGGGGGCGTCATATACTCAAAGGGGGTTACAGAGATAGGGAGGGGGTGTAGGGGGGCTGGAGGAGGTTACAGAGATAGGGAGGGGGTGTAGGGGGGCTGGAGGGGGTTACAGAGATAGGGAGGGGGTGTAGGGGGGGCTGGAGGGGGTTACAGAGATAGGGAGGGGGTGTAGGGGGGCTGGAGGGGGTTACAGAGATAGGGAGGGGGTGTAGGGGGGGCTGGAGGGGGTTACAGAGATAGGGAGGGGGTGTAGGGGGGCTGGAGGAGGTTACAGAGATAGGGAGGCGGTGTAGGGGGTGCTGGAGGAGGTTACAGAGATAGGGAGGGGGTGTAGGG
>NW_027650601.1:17500-60024 GCF_965287045.1 Carcharhinus amblyrhynchos
GACACTCCCCACAGTGCGGGGCTCCCTCAGCACCGACCCTCCCACAGTGCGGGACTCCCTCAGCACCGACCCTCCCCACAGTGCGGGACTCCCTCAGCACCGACCCTCCCACAGTGCGGCGCTCCCTCAGCACCGACCCTCCCACAGTGCGGGACTCCCTCAGCACCGACCCTCCCACAGTGCGGCGCTCCCTCAGCACCGACCCTCCCCACAGTGCGGCGCTCCCTCAGCACCGACCCTCCCCACAGTGCGGCGCTCCCTCAGCACCGACCCTCCCACAGTGCGGCTATCCCTCAGCACCGACCCTCCCACAGTGCGGGACTCCCTCAGCACCGACCCTCCCCACAGTGTGGCGCTCCCTCAGCACCGACCCTCCCCACAGTGCGGCGCTCCCTCAGCACCGACCCTCCCACAGTGCGGCGCTCCCTCAGCACCGACCCTCCCACAGTGCGGCGCTCCCTCAGCACCGACCCTCCCACAGTGCGGCGCTCCCTCAGCACCGACCCTCCCACAGTGCGGGACTCCCTCAGCACCGACCCTCCCACAGTGCAGCGCTCCCTCAGCACCGACCCTCCCACAGTGCGGCGCTCCCTCAGCACCGACCCTCCCACAGTGCAGCGCTCCCTCAGCACCGACCCTCCCACAGTGCGGGACTCCCTCAGCACCGACCCTCCCACAGTGCGGCGCTCCCTCAGCACCGACCCTCCCCACAGTGCGGCGCTCCCTCAGCACCGACCCTCCCCACAGTGCGGGAGTCCCTCAGCACCGACCCTCCCACAGTGCGGGACTCCCCCAGCACCGACCCTCCCACAGTGCGGCGCTCCCTCAGCACCGACCCTCCCCACAGTGCGGGACTCCCTCAGCACCGACCCTCCCCACAGTGCGGGACTCCCTCAGCACCGACCCTCCCACAGTGCGGGACTCCCTCAGCACCGACCCTCCCACAGTGCGGCGCTCCCTCAGCACCGACCCTCCCCACAGTGCGGGACTCCCTCAGCACCGACCCTCCCACAGTGCGGGACTCCCTCAGCACCGACCCTCCCACAGTGCGGCGCTCCCTCAGCACCGACCCTCCCCACAGTGCGGGACTCCCTCAGCACCGACCCTCCCACAGTGCGGCGCTCCCTCAGCACCGACCCTCCCACAGTGCGGGACTCCCACAGCACCGCCCCTCCCCACAGTGCGGCGCTCCCTCAGCACCGACCCTCCCACAGTGCGGGACTCCCACAGCACCGCCCCTCCCCACAGTGCGGGACTCCCTCAGCACCGACCCTCCCACAGTGCGGGACTCCCACAGCACCGCCCCTCCCCACAGTGCGGGACTCCCTCAGCACCGACCCTCCCACAGTGTGGGACTCCCACAGCACCGCCCCTCCCCACAGTGCGGGACTCCCTCAGCACCGACCCTCCCACAGTGCGGCGCTCCCTCAGCACCGACCCTCCCACAGTGCGGGGCTCCCTCAGCACCGACCCTCCCACAGTGCGGGACTCCCTCAGCACCGACCCTCCCCACAGTGCGGGACTCCCTCAGCACCGACCCTCCCCACAGTGCGGGACTCCCTCAGCACCGACCCTCCCACAGTGCGGCGCTCCCTCAGCACCGACCCTCCCACAGTGCGGGACTCCCTCAGCACCGACCCTCCCACAGTGCGGGACTCCCTCAGCACCGACCCTCCCACAGTGCGGCGCTCCCTCAGCACCGACCCTCCCCACAGTGCGGCGCTCCCTCAGCACCGACCCTCCCCACAGTGCGGCTCTCTCGCGGGGTTGACCTCTCCGATTGGCACTTTGCCCTCTGACCCTGATGGTCAGGCGGGGAATGGGGGGGGGGTGAAGTGAGGGCTTGCCAGCCCATTCTGACAATCTCTCCGCTGCCGATAGATACCAAGGAAGCTTTGGCACATCTGAGGGATCACGATATCAACGCAGTGGCTGGAACGTTGAAATTGTACTTCCGAGAGCTCCCGGAACCACTGCTGACGGATGAATTAATCCCGGCGTTCGTCATCGCAGCAGGTACAGGACTCAGCCGTTCATTCCCAAGCCAGCTCTCGGGCTCCAACTCCAACGAGGGAGGCAAATTTGTGCGGAGATGGAAGAGCAGGGGGTGGGCTGGGGTCAGACCCCCGCTCGGAGCAGTTTTGGTCACTGAGATGTAGCCGGGAAGGGTCCAGAGTCAGGTCCACAAGCAATGGAGAGCTGGTGACGCGGGGGACGGGTTGAGCGCTCTGGGGTTGGCAGGTTGAAAGGGTGAACATGCACAGCTCAACGCAGGATCTCCGACCTTGTCCCGAGCTCTGTCCCAACCCCGTCCCTGGAGCGCTCCACCTGCCTCCCCGATGAAAGTTCCTCAAGTCTCCGACTCCGCAGGCGGTCCATTCCGCACCCCAACCATTCTCTGTGCGAGGAATCCACCTCGGGCATCCCTCCGATATCTCCCCACCTTATAGTTACCCCCCCCCACCCCGAGTAACAGCTACACCCACCCGAGGAAATGCACGGGGGTGGGAGGGGGGACATCTTGTGGGGGGTCCCGCTGTGCGTGGGTGGTGGAGGGGAGTGAGTGTCGTAGGTTTTTGGCGTTTGGATGGAGCGGTGGGTGGTGGGGGTGTGGGGGGCCGGGGGGAGGGGATTCTCTGCTTTGTCCCCGGATGGTGCTCGAGCTTCTCGAGGTGTTGTTGGGAGGTGCGCGGAGAGTGGAGTGAAAAGTATTGTTTCTCGTGCGCTACACAGACAAAGCATACCGCTCATAGAGAAGGAAAGGAGAGGGTGCAGAATGTAGTGTTACAGTCACAGCGAGGGTGTAGAGAAAGATCAGCTTAATACTTGATTTGATTTATTATTCTCACGTGTATTGGGATACAGTGAAAAGTATTATTTCTTGCGCGCTGTACAGACAAAGCATACCGTTCATAGAGAAGGAAAGGAGAGGGTGCAGAATGTAGTGTTACAGTCACAGCGAGGGTGTAGAGAAAGATCAGCTTAATATTTGATTTGATTTATTATTGTCACGTGTATTGGGATACAGCGAAAAGTATTATTTCTTGCGTGCTATACAAAGCATACCGCTCATAGAGAAGGAAGGGGGAGGGTGCAGAATGTAGTGTTACAGTCACAGCGAGGGTGTAGAGAAAGATCAGCTTAATATTTGATTAGATTTATTATTGTCACGTGTATGGGGATACAGTGAAAAGTATTATTTCTCGCGCGCTGTACAGACAATGCATACCGTTCATAGAGAAGGAAAGGAGAGGGTGCAGAATGTAGTGTTACAGTCACACACTCCTGACTCCTTGTGGAGGGTGGGACAGGCTTTTCGGGACAGGGAAGGGGTGGGGGCGGGGTGGGGTGGAGTTACTTGAATCCCAAAGCTAATTTAAAAACAAACAAAAAAATGCGATGCCTACTGCAGTCGAATAGCTACAGGGTTTTGCCTCGCTGTTGGGCGCAGGGGAGGGAGGTTGGACAGAAGGTGCGAAGAGGGCTGGGCCAGGGGAGGGGAGGGGAGGTGGGCGAGAGAGGATTGCTGACCCGCTCTCAGGGTTTCACTCCACCTGCAGCACAGGAAGATCCCGCGACCAAGGATAAAGATATGGCAGCGGTCCTGAATCAACTGCCAGAACCAAACTTCAGCACCTTCCTCTTCCTCATGAGGCATCTGAGAAGGTAACGCAAGTGCTCCCAACAAACTCTCTCAGGGAGATATCTGTACACTGACTGGTGTCTCTCAGTCCCCTCTCTCTCTCTCTCAGGGAGATATCTGTACACTGACTGGTGTCTCTCAGTCCCCTCTCTCTCTCAGGGAGATATCTGTACACTGACTGGTGTCTCTCAGTCCTCTCTCTCTCTCTCTCAGGGAGATATCTGTACACTGACTGGAGTCTCTCAGTCCCCTCTCTCTCTCTCGGGGAGATATCTGTACACTGACTGGTGTCTCTCAGTCCCCTCTCTCTCTCTCTCAGGGAGATATCTGTACACTGACTGGTGTCTCTCAGTCCCCTCTCTCTCTCTCTCAGGGAGATATCTGTACACTGACTGGTGTCTCTCAGTCCCCTCTCTCTCTCAGGGAGATATCTGTACACTGACTGGTGTCTCTCAATCCCCTCTCTCTCTCTCAGGGAGATATCTGTACACTGACTGGTGTCTCTCAGTCCCCTCTCTCTCTCTCTCTCTCAGGGAGATATCTGTACACTGACTGGTGTCTCTCAGTCCCCTCTCTCTCTCCCAGGGAGATATCTGTACACTGACTGGTGTCTCTCAGTCCCCTCTCTCTCTCTCTCTCTCAGGGAGATATCTGTACACTGACTGGTGTCTCTCAGTCCCCTCTCTCTCTCAGGGAGATATCTGTACACTGACTGGTGTCTCTCAGTCTCCTCTCTCTCTCTCTCAGGGAGATATCTGTACACTGACTGGTGTCTCTCAGTCCCCTCTCTCTCTCTCAGGGAGATATCTGTACACTGACTGGTGTCTCTCAGTCCCCTCTCTCTCTCTCTCAGGGAGATATCTGTACACTGACTGGTGTCTCTCAGTCCCCTCTCTCTCTCTCTCAGGGAGATATCTGTACACTGTCTGGTGTCTCTCAGTCCCCTCTCTCTCTCTCAGGGAGATATCTGTACACTGACTGGTGTCTCTCAGTCCCCTCTCTCTCAGGGAGATATCTGTACACTGACTGGTGTCTCTCAGTCCCCTCTCTCTCTCTCAGGGAGATATCTGTACACTGACTGGTGTCTCTCTGTCCCCTCTCTCTCTCTCTCAGGGAGATATCTGTACACTGACTGGTGTCTCTCAGTCCCCTCTCTCTCTCTCACAGGGAGATATCTGTACACTGACTGGTGTCTCTCAGTCCCCTCTCTCTCTCTCAGGGAGATATCTGTACACTGACTGGTGTCTCTCAGTCCCCTCTCTCTGTCTCAGGGAGATATCTGTACACTGACTGGTGTCTCTCAGTCCCCTCTCTCTCTCTCAGGGAGATATCTGTACACTGACTGGTGTCTCTCAGTCCCCTCTCTCTCTCTCAGGGAGATATCTGTACACTGACTGGTGTCTCTCAGTCCCCTCTCTCAGGGAGATATCTGTACACTGACTGGTGTCTCTCAGTCCCCTCTCTCTCTCAGGGAGATATCTGTACACTGACTGGTGTCTCTCAGTCCCCTCTCTCTCTCTCGGGGAGATATCTGTACACTGACTGGTGTCTCTCAGTCCCCCCTCTCTCTCTCAGGGAGATATCTGTACACTGACTGGTGTCTCTCAGTCCCCTCTCTCTCTCACAGGGAGATATCTGTACACTGACTGGTGTCTCTCAGTCCCCTCTCTCTCTCTCAGGGAGATATCTGTACACTGACTGGTGTCTCTCAGTCCCCTCTCTCTCTCAGGGAGATATCTGTACACTGACTGGTGTCTCACTGTAACTGAGTGAATCACATTTCCATCTCAGGGTCACAGAACACGAAAAGGTGAATAAGATGAGTTTACACAATTTGGCGACCGTGTTTGGACCATCTCTGCTCCGAGTCAGGAATGAGGGAATCCCAATGGATATCTCACACGAGGTCGTTGCCCAGGTAGGTGTTAAAATAATCTGTATCTAACCCCGTGCTGTACCTGTCCTGGGGGTGTTTGATGGGGGGACAGTGTAGAGGGAGCTTTACTCTGTATCTAACCCCGTGCTGTACCTGTCCTGGGAGTGTTTGATGGGGGGACAGTGTAGAGGGAGCTTTACTCTGTATCTAACCCCGTGCTGTACCTGTCCTGGGAGTGTTTGATGGGGGGACAGTGTAGAGGGTACTTTACTCTGTATCTGTGAGAAACACAGCTCACAGTTAAACAATTTAGTCAAGTCAAGTTCTGAAGGAGCAAGATTTTATTTGACGTTCTTGCAAGACCGGGTGTCTAGCGAAATAGGCACACCTCACATAGATTTGCAGCACATTTTATACCTTTTTTACAAGCATTGTGATGGCTTTGCAATGTGATGTTCTCTCCTAATTGGTGGTCCCTGTCCCATCTATGTGTTGACATTCCCCTATTGGCTCGAAGTGCCCTAAGTTCCTATCCCCTCTACTCCCCATCTAACAATGTCTCCTGTTCTCACAAGAGTGCATTAGCAAACTCATCCATCTTATCCAATACTGTTACATGTCCAGTTCAGATTGGCAGTAATCAATCCTTTGCCAACTTAATCACTGCTGTCCCAACTATCTCAGTGACCCCTTCCCCCTTTTATGTTTAGTTGTAGAAACAACACATCTTGCAGACCATTTGCTTTTTATAACGTGGGCCTCTTACATTCCTGCAGGATGTGGTGTATGCTTCACTGCACATCACATCTCTGATGTTATCTCTGCATTACAGGCAGTCTTTTCATTATCCCTAAGTATTGCTGTGTTAGAACATAAGAACATAAGAAATAGGAGCAGGAGTCGGCCATCTAGCCCTTCGAGCCTGCCCCGCCATTCAGTAAGATCATGGCTGATCTGTTGTGTCTCAGTTCCACATTCCCGCCCTCTCCCCATAACCCTTAATCCCCTCTCTTATCAAAAACCCATCAACCCGCGTCTTAAAAATATTTAGCGAGGCAGCCTCCACCACTTCAACGGGCAGAGAATTCCAGAGATTCACCACCCTTTGAGTGAAGAAGTTCCTCCTCAACTCCGTCCTAAACCGCCCCCCCCTTTATCTTGAGGCTGTGCCCCCTAGTCCTACTGTCCTTTCTGAGCGGGAAGAGTCTTTCCACCTCTATCCTATCCATCCCATTCATCATCTTATACGTCTCAATGAGATCTCCCCTCATTCTTCTAAACTCTAACGAGTACAAGCCTAGTTTATTCAGCCTCTCCTCATAGCTCAACCCCCTCAACTCCGGTATCAGCCTAGTAAACCTCCTCTGCACTCCCTCCAAGGCCAAAATATCCTTGCGCAGGTGCGGCGCCCAAAACTGCACACAGTACTCCAGCTGCAGCCTCACCAATGCCCTATACAGCTGCAGCAAGACCTCCCTACTTTTATATTCAATCCCCCTCGCTATGAAGGCCAGCATCCCATTCGCCTTCCTGACCACCTGCTGCACCTGCAGGCTGGGTTTTTGCGACTCATGCACAAGGACCCCCAGGTCCCTCTGCACCGTCGCCTGCTGCAGTTTTTCGCCCCGTAAGTAATAGTCCTTCCTACCATTATTCCTACCAAAGTGGACCACCTCACACTTGCCAACATTAAATTCCATTTGCCATTTCCTGGCCCATTCGCCCAGCCTATCTAGATCCTTCTGCAGACTCTCCACACCCTCCGCACAATTTGCCGTTCCCCCAATCTTGGTGTCATCAGCAAATTTCGACACCCTACACTCGGTTCCCTCCTCCAGATCATCTATATAAATGGTAAAAAGCTGAGGCCCCAGCACCGACCCCTGGGGCACCCCACTAGTCACCATCCTCCTATTTGACAACCTTATGTCCTATGTTTGTGACTAAACTCACAGTTGTTTCCATAAAGTGGGTTATCAATATGCCTGACTATATCCAATCTATTTAACTTCAAGCTATTTCTCTATGCTCTACAAATATATGTGTTAACAACATCTTTACCTATTGCTCACAGTATCTAACCCTGGTTTCTCTGTTCCCTCAGGTTCAAGTTGTCTACTATTTCCTGTCTGATGATAATGTTTCCCTACTGGAGCAGAGAGAGAGATTGGGTTCGGTTTCCATGGAGATGTGATTTTTGTCTGAGCACTTTGTAAATAAACCAGTTTGGAAGCTACTTTTGCGAACTTTACCTCTGAACATTACCCGTGTGGTCAGTTTACACCCCCTCCCTATCTCTGTAACCTCCTCCAGCCCCCTACACCCCCTCCCTATCTCTGTAACCCCCTCCAGCCCCACTACACCCCCTCCCTATCTCTGTAACCTCCTCCAGCCCCCTACACCCCCTCCCTATCTCTGTAACCTCCTCCAGCCCCCCTACACCCCCTCCCTGTCTCTGTAACCTCCCCCAGCCCCCCTACACCCCCTCCCTATCTCTGTAACCTCCTCCAGCCCCCCCTACACCCCCTCCCTATCTCTGTAACCTCCTCCAGCCCCCCCTACACCCCCTCCCTATCTCTGTAACCCCCCTCCAGCCCCCCCTACACCCCCTCCCTGTCTCTGTAACCTCCTCCAGCCCCCCTACACCCCCAACCCTGTTATCTTTCGGACTGTGGGAGGAAACCGGAGCACCCGGAGGAAACCCCCGCAGACACGGGGAGAATGTGCAGTCTCCGCACAGACAGTGACCCGGGGCCGGGGATCGAACCCGGGACCCTGGGGCTCTCTCTGAGTTTGCTGTGCTTTAACCCCCTGAGCCACAGCGCCGCCTCCCCTCGGGGCAGAGGAACTGGGACAATGGGGGGAGGATCCAGCGGAACTCACCCAAGCCGGAACCTTCCCCCGGGGGAGACTGCTGCCCTGGGGAAGGACCGCCGAGGACGGACCGGAAGTCGTGCGGGAACCGGAAGGGGCCCTTTAGAGCGAGGGACCCGAAGTGGATTCGATGCCGGAAATGGCTGGGGACCGGGAAGCCGGACGGGTGTGTTTCCCCCCCCCCCCCCCCCCAGCAAACGGACGCACCGGAAGTGGCTGCGAGAAGCGGATGTTATGGTGGAACGGACCTGAAATAGTTACCGGAGCCGGAATCCATTACGGACGGACCGGAAGTGCCTGTTCCCCCTGGGCCGGAAACCATTGAGGGACGGACCGGAAGTGTCTCCCGCCGCCGGAATCCATTACGGACGGACCGGAAGTGGCTCTCGGAGCCGGCATCCGTTACGGTCGGACCGGAAGTGCCTCTCCCCTGGGCCGGAAACCATTGAGGGACGGACCGGAAGTGTCTCCCGGAGCCGGAAGGTTGATGGGGACGGACGGGAAGTGGCTGGTCCGCTGCTTGAATCTCGTGGGTTAGGGGGAGGGGGGGCGGCATTTTCCGGATTTTATTTTTTTTATCTCGTTCGTTTTTAATTTAATGATTAAAATGGCGGCGGCGCAGTGTCCCCCTGGCGGAGCCGGTCAGTGTCCCCCTGGCGGAGCTGGGGAGTGTCCCCCTGGCGGAGGTCCCCCTGGCGGAGCTGGTCAGTGTCCCCCTGGCGGAGGTCCCCCTGGCGGAGCTGGTCAGTGTCCCCCTGGCGGAGCTGGGGAGTGTCCCCCTGGCGGAGCTGGGGAGTGTCCCCCTGGCGGAGCTCCCCCTGGTGGAGCTGGGGAGTGTCCCTCTGGCGGAACCGGGGAGTGTCCCCCTGGCGGAGCCAGTCAGCGTCCCCATGGCGGAGGTCCCCCTGGCGGAGCTGGGGAGTGTCCCCCTGGCGGAGCTCCCCCTGGTGGAGCCGGTCAGTGTCCCCCTGGCGGAGCCAGTCAGCGTCCCCATGGCGGAGGTCCCCCTGGCGGAGCTGGGGAGTGTCCCCCTGGCGGAGCTCCCCCTGGTGGAGCCGGTCAGTGTCCCCCTGGCGGAGCCAGTCAGCATCCCCATGGCGGAGGTCCCCCTGGCGGAGCTCCCCCTGGTGGAGCTGGGGAGTGTCCCCCTGGCGGAGCTCCCCCTGGTGGAGCCGGTCGGCGTCCCCATGGCGGAGGTCCCCCTGGCGGAGCCGGTCAGTGTCCCCCCGGCGGAGCTCCTCCTGGTGGAGCCGGTCGGTGTCCCCCCGGCGGAGCTCCCCCCGGGGACTCTCCCCCGGGCCGGGTTTGCGGTCGGCGCCCCTTTGATTTCAGCCGTCACGGCCGGCGGCGGGTGGCCCTGCGCCTGGCCTACCTGGGCTGGAGTTACCAGGGCTTCGCCAGCCAGGAGAACACGGAGAACACGGTGGAGTCGCGGATCTTCGAGGCTCTGATGAAAACCCGGCTGGTGGAGAACCGGCAAACGGCCAATTATCACCGCAGCGGGAGAACCGACAAGGGGGTCAGCGCCTTGGGGCAGGTGAGGGAGGAGGACGGGATCCTCCTGTGCTCTGTATCTGGGGGTATCGGGGTCCTGGGATCTTCCTGTGCTCCGTATCTGGGGGTATCGGGGTCCTGGGATCTTCCTGTGCTCCGTATCTGGGGGGGTGGTTTATTGGAGTCATGGGATCTTCCTGTGCTTTGTATCGGGGGGTGGGGGGTTGTGGGTGAGCACCTATCAGAGTTCTGGGATCTTTCTATGCACTGTATACGGTGTGGGGGGGGTGGAGAATCATAGCCTGGGATCTCCCTGTGCGCTCTGTCCATTGGGGGGAGGTTATTGGGGTCCTGGGATCTTCCTGTGCTCTGTATCCATGGGGAGGCAATGTCAGGGTCCTGGGATCTTCCTGTGCTGTGTATCTGGGGGGGGATGTCGGGGTCCTGGGATCTTCCTGTGCTCTGTATCCGGAGGTGGGGGTGTGCGGATGAGCGTGTATCAGAGATCTGGGATCTTTCTATGCACTGTATCCGGGGGTGTGGGGTGGGGGGGGATCAATGGGGATCCCAGGGGCTGTGGCCTTGTGGATCCAGAACTGGCTGGGCCCCGCAGACGGCAGAGAGTGGTTGTGGAGGGGTCTTTCTCTGCATGGAGGTCGGTCACCCAGTGGAGTGCCCCAGGGATCTGTCCCAGGACCCTTACTCTCTCTGTGATAAACAACTTGGACGAGGAAGTGGAGGGGACGGGTGTCGGAGGTGAAGATCGGAGGTGTGTGGGATGGTCTGGAGGAATGTCAGAAGTTGCAGCGAGACATCGATAGGATACAAGACTGGGCGGAGAAGTGGCAGATGGACTTCAACCCGGATAAATGTGTAGTGGTCCATTTTGGCAGGTCCAATGGGATGAAGGGGTACAATATCAAGGGTAGGAGTCTTAGCAGTGTAGAGGATCAGAAGGATCTTGGGGTCCGGGTCCACAGGACTCTGAAATCGGCCTCGCAGGTGGAGGATGTGGTTAAGAAGGCGTCTGGGCTTCATCACTCGAGGGATTGAGTTTCGGAGTCGGGAGATAAAGCTCCAGCTTTATAAGACCCTGGTCAGAGCCCACTTGTGCTCAGTTCTTGCTGCAGCTGTATAGGGCATTGGTGAGGCCGCAGCTGGAGTACTGTGTGCAGTTTTGGGCGCCGCACCTGCGCAAGGATATTTTGGCCCTGGAGGGAGTGCAGAGGAGGTTTACTAGGCTGATACCGGAGTTGAGGGGGTTGAGCTATGAGGAGAGGCTGAATAAACTAGGCTTGTACTCGTTAGAGTTTAGAAGAATGAGGGGAGATCTCATTGAGACGTATAAGATGATGAATGGGATGGATAGGATAGAGGTGGAGAGACTCTTCCCGCTCAGAAAGGACAGTAGGACTAGGGGGCACAGCCTCAAGATAAAGGGGGGGCGGTTTAGAACGGAGTTGAGGAGGAACTTCTTCACTCAAAGGGTGGTGAATCTCTGGAATTCTCTGCCCGTTGAAGTGGTGGAGGCTGCCTCGCTAAATATTTTTAAGAAGCGGGTTGATGGGTTTTTGATAAGAGAGGGGATTAAGGGTTATGGGGAGAGGGCGGGAATGTGGAACTGAGCCACGACAGATCAGCCATGATCTTATTGAATGGCGGGGCAGGCTCGAAGGGCTAGATGGCCTACTCCTGCTCCTATTTCTTATGTTCTTATGTTCTGGTCGCCTCACTACAGGAAGGATGTGGAAGCTATTGAGAGGGTGCAGAGGAGATTTACAAGGATGTTGCCTGGATTGGGAGGCATGCCTTATGAGGATAGGTTGAGGGAGCTCGGTCTCTTCTCCCTGGAGAGACGAAGGATGAGGGGGTGACCTGATAGAGGTTTATAAAATGTTGAGAGGTATAGATAGGGTGGATTCTCAGAGGCTATTTCCCAGGGCTGAAATGGTCACTACGAGAGGGACACAGGATTAAGGTGCTGGGGAGCAGGTACAGAGGAGATGTCAGGGGTAAGTTTCTCACTCAGAGGGGGGTGGGTGAGTGGAATGGGCTGCCGTCGGTGGGGGCGGATTCGATAGGGTCTTTTAAGAGCCTCCTGGATGGGATTGAGGGTTAGCCTGGTAGGTAGGGATATCATCGGCGCAACTTGTGGGCCGAAGGGCCTGTTTGTGCTGTAGTTTTTTTTTCTGTGTTCACCCTGTGAGCCTGTGGGATTTACTCGCACAGGAAGGAGTTGAATACCAATACATTGATTGTATCGGAGGGGCGACTGGGTACGGAGCCTGGGGAACGGGATCTAAGCGGGAAAAGCAGGATTAGTCTGTTGAGTTGGACAGTCAGCCATGATGGGCGATGGACGGCACAGCAGGCTCGAAAGGGGGCCGAGTGGCCTCCTCTCTTCTACTCCGAGATCCTACGATTCTCTCAATACCTGTTCCTCGAGTGCCGCTTAATCGCAAAGGGCACGCCAGGCCTCAGAGGAGGAAGCTCTGGGGGTTTGTTCGCCTCGAGGTGGTGGGCGAGGAGGGGGATTCGATTGAGGTGCGCGGGGCTGGAGGAGGTAGCGAGGAACACTCTTCCCAGTGGCTGACCGTGCGAGGAGATCGGCACGGGCTAGGAGGGGGCCGAAGGCCAGTTCCCGTGCTGTCCTTTTCTTTGTTTCTGACTAACAAGGGAAGGGAATACATAATGAACACTGCGCTGCTAGGACAGAGGACCAGCAGCTCCAAAAGGCAGCGGGGGAAGTAGATAAAGGTGGTTTGAGAAGGGATACTTGTCTTTATTCGTCAAAGCATTGGATCTAAGACCAGGGAGGGCTACGGTGAGAGTTGTATCAAATATTGGTGAGGCCACTATGAGAGTACGGTGTGCAGTTCTGGTCGCCACATTATCGGAAGGATGTGGGAAGGAGAGAGGGAAAGAGAGAGTGTCGAGGGGATTCACCAGGGTGCTGACCAGGGCTGGAGTGTTTTGGCTTTGAAATGAGGTGAGTTGGACTGTTCATAGAGTACAGAGGGGAGAAGGAAATGGATTTGATTTGATTTATTATTGTCCCGTGTATGGGGATACAGTGAAAAGTATTGTTTCTTGCGCGCTGTACAGACAAAGCATACCGTTCATAGAGAAGGAAAGGAGAGGGTGCAGAATGTAGTGTTACAGTCACAGCGAGGGTGTAGAGAAAGATCAGCTTAATGCGAGGTAGGTCCATTCAAAAGTCTGACAGCAGCAGGGAAGAAGCTGTTCTTGAGTCGGTCGGTACGGGACCTCAGACTTTTGTATCTTTTTCCCCGACGGAAGAAGGTGGAAGAGAGAATGTCCGGGGTGTGTGTGGGGGGGGGTCCTTAATTATCCCGGCTGCTTTTCCCCGAGGCAGCGGGAAGTGTAGACAGAGTCAATGGATGGGAGGCTGGTTTGTGTGATGGGATTGGGGGCTACATTCACCACCCTTTTGTAGTTCCTTGCGGTCTTGGGCAGAGCAGGATCCCAGACCGAGCTGTGATACAACCAGAAAGGATGCTTTCTATGGGGCATCTGTAAAAGTTGGTGAGAGTCGGAGCGGACATGCCAAATTTCCTTAGTCTTCTGAGAAAGTAGAGGCGTTGGTGGGGCTTTCTTAACTATAGTGTCAGCGTGGGGGGGGACCAGGACAGGTGATCTGGACACCGAAAAACTATGAACGGTATGCTTTGTCTGTACAGATCGCAAGAAACAATACTTTTCACTGTATCCCGATACACGGGACAATAATAAATCAAATGAAACTGAAGGTGAGGATCCAGAGTGTTCTGCCTGGTGACAGTGTTTAGGGGAGACAGAGGGAGACTGAGTGACAGTGAGGGAGAGAGAGACTGAGTGACAGTGAGGGAGAGAGGGACTGAGTGACAGTGAGGGAGAGAGGGACTGAGTGACAGTGAGGGAGAGAGGGACTGAGTGACAGTGAGGGAGAGAGGGACTGAGTGACAGTGAGGGAGAGAGGGACTGAGTGACAGTGAGGGAGAGAGGGACTGAGTGACAGTGAGGGAGAGAGGGACTGAGTGACAGTGAGGGAGAGAGGGACTGAGTGACAGTGAGGGAGAGAGGGACTGAGTGACAGTGAGGGAGAGAGGGACTGAGTGACAGTGAGGGAGAGAGGGACTGAGTGACAGTGAGGGAGAGAGGGACTGAGTGACAGTGAGGGAGAGAGGGACTGAGTGACAGTGAGGGAGAGAGGGACTGAGTGACAGTGAGGGAGAGAGGGACTGAGTGACAGTGAGGGAGAGAGGGACTGAGTGACAGTGAGGGAGAGAGGGACTGAGTGACAGTGAGGGAGAGAGGGACTGAGTGACAGTGAGGGAGAGAGGGACTGAGTGACAGTGAGGGAGAGAGGGACTGAGTGACAGTGAGGGAGAGAGGGACTGAGTGACAGTGAGGGAGAGAGGGACTGAGTGACAGTGAGGGAGAGAGGGACTGAGTGACAGTGAGGGAGAGAGGGACAGACAGAGAGAGGGAGAGAGGGACTGAGTGACAGTGAGGGAGAGAGGGACAGACAGAGAGAGGGAGAGAGGGACTGAGCGACAGTGAGGGAGAGAGGGACTGAGTGACAGTGAGGGAGAGAGGGACTGAGTGACAGTGAGGGAGAGAGGGACAGACAGAGAGAGGGAGAGAGGGACTGAGCGACAGTGAGGGAGAGAGGGACTGAGTGACAGTGAGGGAGAGAGGGACTGAGTGACAGTGAGGGAGAGAGGGACAGACAGAGAGAGGGAGAGAGGGACTGAGTGACAGTGAGGGAGAGAGGGACAGACAGAGAGAGGGAGAGAGGGACTGAGTGACAGTGAGGGAGAGAGGGACAGACAGAGAGAGGGAGAGAGGGACTGAGTGACAGTGAGGGAGAGAGGGACAGACAGAGAGAGGGAGAGAGGGACTGAGTGACAGTGAGGGAGAGAGGGACTGAGCGACAGTGAGGGAGAGAGGGACTGAGTGACAGTGAGGGAGAGAGGGACTGAGTGACAGTGAGGGAGAGAGGGACTGAGTGACAGTGAGGGAGAGAGGGACTGAGTGACAGTGAGGGAGAGAGGGACTGAGTGACAGTGAGGGAGAGAGGGACTGAGTGACAGTGAGGGAGAGAGGGACTGAGTGACAGTGAGGGAGAGAGGGACTGAGTGACAGTGAGGGAGAGAGGGACTGAGTGACAGTGAGGGAGAGAGGGACTGAGTGACAGTGAGGGAGAGAGGGACTGAGTGACAGTGAGGGAGAGGGACAGACAGAGAGAGGGAGAGAGGGACTGAGTGACAATGAGAGGGACAGACATAGTGTGACAGTGAGGGAGAGAGGGACTGAGTGATAGAGAGGAATGAGTGACAGAGGGAGGGAGCTAGGGGGAGAGACGGGGACAGGGATAGAGTGACCTACTCTGTCCTGGAGGGACTACTGCAGAGGGAGGGAGAGAAAGAGAGGGACAGGGACTACTGCAGAGGGAAGGAGAGAGAGAGGGATAGGGATAGAGTGACCTACTCTGTCCTGGAGGGACTACTGCGGAGGGAGGGAGGGGAGAGAGGGCAGGGTAGATGCTCACAGACCAGACACACACTGACCTGTAACCGTGGCTGGTGGGGGTTGCTAAGATTTGCCTCGGGGAGGCGGCAGGGGGAGATAGATTTCGCCGGCCCTCCGGAACGAGTTGAGAGACCGACTGGTTTGCGGTGCGGGAGTCGGTCGGAGCGCTCTCTGATTTACCGCGTTCTCTCTCTCCCCACCACCCCCACCCCCCCCCCCCCCCAACTCTCCCCGATCCCCCTCAGGTGATCTCGCTGGATCTACGGTCGAAGTTGATCGGAGCGGCGGGGAGCGAGGGGGGCCCGGCGAGCGAGGAGACCCCGGCGGACCGAGCGCCGGTGTCGGAGGAACTGCGCTACGCCCACATCCTGAACCGGGTGTTGCCGGCGGATATCCGGGTGTTAGCCTGGGCCCCGGCCGGCCGGGAGTTCAGCGCCCGCTTCAGCTGCCTGCACCGGACCTACCGCTACTACTTCCCGGGCGGGGGGCTGGACCTGGGCCGCATGGAGGCGGCCGCCCGCCTCTTCGAGGGCACGCACGACTTTCGCAACCTCTGCAAGATGGACGTGGCCAACGGGGTGCTGAACTTCCGCCGCACCGTGCTGCTGGCCAGGGTCAGGCGGGTGCTGGGGCCCGACCAGGAGGAGGAGGAGGGCAGGAGGGAGCCGGGATCGCCCTACGGGATGTGCCTGTTTGAGGTGCGGGCACAGGGCTTCCTGTATCACCAGGTCCGCTGTATGATGGCAGTGCTGCTCCTGGTGGGGCAGAGGCTGGAGGTGCCCAGTGTGGTCACACAGTTACTGGACATCCACAGCAACCCCCGCAAGCCCCAGTACAGGTCAGTGCCCCCCCCAGCAACTCCGCCACACACTCCCTCCCTCGCTCCCTCGGCGCTGACCCTCCCATGCAGTGCGGCGCTCCCTCAGCACCGACCCTCCCCACAGTGCGGCGCTCCCTCAGCACCGACCCTCCCCACAGTGCGGCGCTCCCTCAGCACCGACCCTCCCACAGTGCGGCGCTCCCTCAGCACCGACCCTCCCACAGTGCGGCGCTCCCTCAGCACCGACCCTCCCCACAGTGCGGCGCTCCCTCAGCACCGACCCTCCCACAGTGCGGCGCTCCCTCAGCACCGACCCTCCCACAGTGCGGGACTCCCTCAGCACCGACCCTCCCCACAGTGCGGCACTCCCTCAGCACCGACCCTCCCCACAGTGTGGGACTCCCTCAGCACCGACCCTCCCCACAGTGCGGCGCTCCCTCAGCACCGACCCTCCCACAGTGCGGCGCTCCCTCAGCACCGACCCTCCCACAGTGCGGCGCTCCCTCAGCACCGACCCTCCCCACAGTGCGGTGCTCCCTCAGCACCGACCCTCCCACAGTGCGGCGCTCCCTCAGCACCGACCCTCCCACAGTGCAGGACTCCCTCAGCACCGACCCTCCCCACAGTGCGGCGCTCCCTCAGCACCGACCCTCCCCACAGTGCGGCGCTCCCTCAGCACCGACCCTCCCCACAGTGCGGGACTCCCTCAGCACCGACCCTCCCCACAGTGCGGGACTCCCTCAGCACCGACCCTCCCCACAGTGCGGCACTCCCTCAGCACCGACCCTCCCACAGTGCGGCGCTCCCTCAGCACCGACCCTCCCACAGTGCGGCGCTCCCTCTATCTATCTTTAATTGCTCAGTCTTCTCTCTCTCTCTCTCTCTCTCTCTGTCCCAGTATGGCAGTGGATTATCCCCTTGTTCTGTACGACTGCGCCTATGAGAATCTGGAGTGGGTTTTCGATTCGGACGCTCACGCCTTCAACGTGACCCACCTACAGGCGATGTGGACCCAACAGGCCGTGAGAAGCCAGCTCCTGTACAGTTTCCTCCAGGGGCTGGGGCAGGCTCCCCACAAACTCCAAGCAGGTACAACCTCCAGAGACAGGGATCAGCCCCAGATACAGCGCAGAGAACAGAACACGGACTGTCTCCTCCAACCCCGTGCCGTACACGCTGTCCTAACTAAACAAAAAACCCTTCCGTCCTTACTCCCTCCGTATCCCTCGATTCCCTCCCTCTTCACGTACCCATCCAGATCCCTCTTAAATATTCCTGCTTCCACCCCCCTCCTGCGTCTCAGGCACCCACCACTCTCTGCGTGAAAAACCTCCCCCCACACATCTCCCTGAAACTCTTCCCCCCCCCCCCCCCCCGTCTCACCTTGAACCTGTGGCCCCCCCGTGAAATTGACACTTCCACCCTGGGAGAAAAAGCCTCTGACTATCCCACCCCACTCCGTCTCTGCCTCTCATCATTTTGTAGACCAGTTCTCCCCCTCGGCCTCCAGCGAAACCAATCCCAGTTTATCCGACCTGTCCTCACAGCCAACACCCTCCAGACCAGGCAACATCCTGGTGAACCGTCCTTGCACTCTCTCTCTCTCTCTCTCCAAAGCTTCCTTCTGGTAGTGTGGGTGAGTGGAACTGCACGCAATACTCCAAGTGCGGTCTAACCAAGGTTTTATAAAGGTGCAACGTGAGTTCCCAACTCCTGTACTCGATTCCCCGGCCGATAAGGCTTTCTCAATCACCTTGGCCACCTGTATTGGCACTTTTAGGGAGCAGAATCTAATCCGAACCAACGACGTAGAACAGCAAAGTACAGGCCCTTCGGAGCCTCGATGTCTGTGAATCCAATCTAACCGACACCATTCCAATCTCATCCATATCTTTATCCAGTGACCATTTAGTTGCCCTGAATGTTGGCGAGTCCACTCCTGTTACAGGCCGGACATCCCACACCCTTACTACCCTCTGAGTAAAGACCCTCTGCCCTATATCTATCACCCCCTCAATTAAAACTCTGTCCCCTCCTCGTGCTAGCCATCTCCATCCGAGGAAAAAGCCTCTCTCCCTATCTAATCCTCCGATCGTTTTCTACTCCGCTATTAAGTCTCCTCTTAACCTCCTTCTCTCTAACGAAAAACAAGCCTTTCCTCCCTCCAATACCAGGCCACTCCTGGTAAATCTCCTCTGCCCCCCCTTTCCAAAGCCTCCACATCCTTCCTATAAGCCAGAACCGTACGCGATACTCCCAACTGCAGCCGCACCAGAGTTTTTCTACAGAGCTCACAGCTCCGAAACTCTATATAAGCTCATGACGGACCTGCTGTCCCAGGACTCAACCCTCGCTGTGCTCCCTCTATAGCAAGGAACATCCTTCCTCGGATAAGGAGACCCAAAACTGCTCCCAATACTCCAGGTGTGCCCTCACCCTGTGCAATTGCAGTAAAACATCCCTGTCCCTACACTCCAATCCTCTCGCTCTGAAGGCCTACAGACCATTTCCCTCCTTTACTGCCTGCTGTACCTGCGCGCTTACTGTCAGAGACTGATGGACGAGGACTCCAGGGTCTCGCTGAGTATCCGCCTCTCTCAATTTACACCCATTCCCGTAATAATCTGTCTTCCTGTAAATGCCCTGATGTGGAGATACTGGCGTTGGACTGGGGTAAACACAGTGAGATGTCTCACAACACCAGGTTAAAGGTTCACTAGGCTGATACCGGAGTTGAGGGGGTTGGACTATGAAGAGAGATTGAATAGACTGGGCCTGTACTCGTTGGAGTTTAGAAGGATGAGGGGGGATCTTACAGAGACGTATAAGATAATGAAGGGGATGGATAGGGTAGAGGTAGAGAGATTCTTCCCGCTCAGAAAGGACAGCAGGACTAGAGGGCACAGCCTCAAGATAATGGGGGGGGACAGTTTAGATCGGAGTTGAGGAGGAACTTCTTCATTCAAAGGGTGGTGAATCTCTGGAATTCTCTGCCCGTTGAAGTGGTGGAGGCTGCCTCGCTGAATATATTGAAGACACAGGTAGATAGGTTTCTGATAGACAGGGGAGAAAGCGGGAAAGTGGAACTGATCCACTATCAGATCAGCCATGATCTTATTGAATGGTGGGGCAGGCTCGAAGGGCTAGATGGCCTACTCCTGCTCCTATTTCTTATGTTCCGTCAGGTTTATTTGGTAGCACGAGCTTTCGGAGCTTCGCCCCTTCGTCAGTGAGTGGGGATATAAAGACACAAACTCAGTTTACAGAGCACTGATTAGAGTGCGAGTCTTCGTAGCTATTCAAGTCTTAAAGGTACAGACAGTGTGAGTGGAGAGAGGGTTAAGCACAGGTTAAAGAGATGTGTATTGTCTCCAGACAGGACAGTTAGTGAGATGTTACAAACCCAGGCAAGTCATGGGGGTTACAGATAGTGCGACAGGAACCCAAGGTCTCGGGTGAGGCCGTCCTCATGTGTACGGAAATTGGCTCTTAGTCTCTGCTCAGCGACTCTGCGCTGTTGTGACGGCCTCCTTGGAGAACGCTTATCCGAAGATCAGAGGCTGAATGCCCCGTGACCACTGGAGTGTTCGCCAACAGGAAGGGAACAGTCTTGCCCGGTGATTGTCGAGCGATGTTCATTCACCCGTCGTCGTAGCTCCTCCCCGATGTACCGTGACTGCAGCAGGCGACGGTGCAGAGGGACCTGGGGGTCCTTGTGCACGAGTCGCAAAAACCCAGCCTGCAGGTGCAGCAGGTGGTCAGGAAGGCGAATGGGATGCTGGCCTTCATAGCGAGGGGGATTGAATATAAAAGTAGGGAGGTCTTGTTGCGGCTGTATAGGGCATTGGTGAGGCCGCAGCTGGAGTGTGCAGTTTTGGTCGCCGCACTTACGCAAGGATATTTTGGCCCTGGAGGGAGTGCAGAGGAGGTTTACTAGGCTGATACCGGAGCTGAGGGGGTTGAGCTATGAGGAGAGGCTGAATAAACTAGGCTTGTACTCGTTAGAGTTTAGAAGAATGAGGGGAGATCTCATTGAGACATATAAGATGATGAATGGGATGGATAGGATAGAGGTGGAGAGACTCTTCCTGCTCAGAAAGGACAGTAGGACTAGGGGGCACAGCCTCAAGATAAAGGGGGGGGCGGTTTAGAACGGAGTTGAGGAGGAACTTCTTCACTCAAAGGGTGGTGAATCTCTGGAATTCTCTGCCCGTTGAAGTGGTGGAGGCTGCCTCACTAAATATTTTTAAGACGCGGGTTGATGGGTTTTTGATAAGCGAGGGGATTAAGGGTTATGGGGAGAGGGCGGGAATGTGGAACTGAGCCACGGCAGATCAGCCATGATCTTATTGAATGGCGTGGCAGGCTCGAAGGGCTGGATGGCCGACTCCTGCTCCTATTTCTTATGTTCTTATGACATCCTTTCCTGCAGCGTATCAGGTCGACAACAAGAGTGTGTACCGTGCACGTAACCCCCCCCCCACCCCCCACGAGTTGGCGAAGCTCCGAAAGCTGGTGGCTTTTGCTACCAAGTAAACCTGTTGGACTTTAACCTGGTGTGGTGAGGCTTCTCACTTCATCCGCTGCCCCCTCAATTTACAGACGGACCTTGAGCAGATTGTACATACGGTGGCTAACGAAATCCTCTCCCCGCCTCCTTCTCCGCAGACGACGGGCCGGACCCCCTGAGGGACTGGGGTCGAGCTCAGCCCCCCCAGGCCAGCCAGGCGGACTCGCTGCTGGAGGGGGTGAGGCCCCGCCGCTACAGGCCGCTGATGGAGCGGGAGCGCTGCGAGGGGCTGGAGTCGCGCATCCGGCACTACGCCAAGCGGGGGCGGATCGAGCTGCCCGAGGGGATGCGGGAAGAGGAGGAGGAGGAGGAGGGGAGGGTCCGGCGGAAGCGGCGAGCGTCCAGGGACGGCGAGAACGGACTCGCCGAGTGACGAGACGGACTGAGCGGGAGAGAGAGAGACCGAGCGAGAGAGGGGGGGGGGGGGGGGGTCCCACGCACCCCCCGGCGAGGGTCCCGTCGGTGTCCGAACGGGTGCGATCGAGGAGCAGGCGGACTCTGACGCAGAGGGGAACTCGTCTCAATAAAAGATATTTTTTTTTCTAAGGCCGCTGCTTTTCTTCCATCTCCCGAGAAACAGCCCCTTCAGTCCATCCGGGATAGACCGGGAACAGGGTTTGGATTGGGGAGCAGGGTCTGTGCACTGTCTGGGAGGGTGGGGGCGCTACAAAGCAGCGGTCTGTCCCCCCTCCCCCCCACCCCCCCGGGATCCGGGCGTACAGGTACACAGAGTATTGATAGGCAGAGGGATCCGGGCGTACAGGTACACAGAGTATTGATAGGCAGAGGGATCCGGGCGTACAGGTACACAGAGTATTGATAGGCAGAGGGATCCGGGCGTACAGGTACACAGAGTATTGATAGGCAGAGGGATCCGGGCGTACAGGTACACAGAGTATTGATAGGCAGAGGGATCCGGGCGTACAGGTACACAGAGTATTGATAGGCAGAGGGATCCGGGCGTACAGGTACACAGAGTATTGATAGGCAGAGGGATCCGGGCGTACAGGTACACAGAGTATTGATAGGCAGAGGGATCCGGGCGTACAGGTACACAGAGTATTGATAGGCAGAGGGATCCGGGCGTACAGGTACACAGAGTATTGATAGGCAGAGGGATCCGGGCGTACAGGTACACATATTATTGATAGGCAGAGGGATCTGGGCGTACAGGTACACAGATTATTGATAGGCAGAGGGATCTGGGCGTACAGGTACACAGAGTATTGATAGGCAGAGGGATCCGGGCATACAGGTACACATATTATTGATAGGCAGAGGGATCTGGGCGTACAGGTACACAGATTATTGATAGGCAGAGGGATCTGGGCGTACAGGTACACAGGTCACTGAAAGTGGCAACACAGGTGGAGAAGAGAGTCAAGAAGGCATACGGCATGCTTGCCTTCATCGGCCGGGGCACTGAGTTTAAAAATTGGCAAGTCACGTTGCAGCTTTATAGAACCTTAGTGAGGCCGCACTTGGAATATAGTGTTCAATTCTGGGTCACCCACACTACCAGAAGGATGTGGAGGCTTTGGAGAGGGTTACAGAAAAGATTTACCAGGATGTTGCCCTGGTACGGAGGGGCATTAGCTATGGGGAGAGGTTGGAGAAACTTGGTTTGTTCTCGCTGGAGGTTGAGGGGGAGACCTGATAGAAGTCTACAAGATGATGAGGGACAGAGTGGAGAGTCAGAAGCTTTTACCCCCGGGGTGGAAGAGTCAATTACGCGGGGGGGCACAGGTTTAAGGTGCGAGGGGCAAGGTTTAAAGGAGATGTACGAGGCAGATTTTTTACACAGAGGGGGGTGGGTGCCTGGAACTCGCTGCCGGGGGGAGGGAGTGGAAGCGGATACGGGAGTGAGTTTTAAGGGGGCGTCTCGACAAATCCATGAATAGGATGGGAATAGAGGGATACGGTCCCCGGAAGGGTAGGGGGGTTTAGTTCAGTCGGGGGGGGGCAGCATGGGACGGTGCAGGAGGGGCCGGGGGGCCTGTTCCCGTGCTGGAATTCTCTCTGTTCTTTGAAACTGGAGGAAACCCACGCAGACACGGGGAGAATGTGCAGATTCCCGCAGAGGCGGCCGTGACGCTGAGTGCGGTTGGGGGCGGATAGATTGGGGAGGGGAGTGGGGGGGGGAGGGGGTGCGAGGAGACAGAGTTTGGGGAAGTGGGGGGGGAGACAGAGAGATCGGGGAAGTGGGGGTGTAGATCGGCGAGGGAGTGACGGGGAAGAGGCGGGATTGGGAAAGGTGCCGGGCACCGTGAGATAGACTGGACGGGCTGAGTGGCCTCATCCTGCTCCGATATCAGACAGGTGGACCCACCGACCGGGAGGCGGGGGGGGGGGTGGGGGAGGGGGAGACAGAGAGATGGGGAGTTAGAAGGAATGTCAGGAGGAGGGGGTAGTGCACTAGGGGGCGGGGCACAGTGCCCGGGGGCGGGGCTGAGTGCCTCAGGGGCGTGCCTACTGCCTGGGGGCGTGGCTGAGTGCCACGGGGCGTGCCTATTGTCTGGGGGCGGGGCTGAGTGCCTCGGCACGTGCCCACTGCCCGGGGGTGGGGCTGAGTGCCTCAGGGGCGTGCCTATTGTCCCGGGGCGGGGCTGAGTGCCTCGGCACGTGCCTACTGCCCGGGGGCGGGGCTGAGTGCCTCGGGGGCGTGCCTATTGTCCGGGGGCGGGGCTGAGTGCCTCAGGCGCGTGCCTATTGTCCGGGGTCGGGGCTGACTGCATGGGGGCGGGGCTCAGTGCCCGGGAGGCGGGTCCGAGTGCCGGGGGCGGGAGTAACGGCACGGGGGCGGGACTGTGTTGGGGGCGGGCTTTACCCATACCGGAAGTTGGCAGTGCCCGGGAAGTGGAAGGTTGACCCCGGTGACGAACGGCGGCTGCGCGGTGAGTCGCGGATCGCGGCGGCTTCTGGTTGTCGCTCCAATCCACTCAAACCGGGCGGAGGAGGCGCAGGCGGGAGCGGGAGGACGGCTGGAAGGGAAGCGGGGACTCCACCCCGCCCTCCCGACCGGCACCGAGCCGCCCTCGGGGAAGTCGCTGCGCGGGGAGGCCCGCCATTGTGGCGACACCAATTCAGAGCGAGAGCGCAGGCGCCTTTCCGTAGTTGTCGGCGATGCTGCCGGCACTGGCGCAGGCGGATTTTCTCTGTTGCCTATGGTGCATGTGCGCTACTGGTTGTCCCGGCGGACACGCAGGCGCGCTTCGATCTCTCCCGTGACGCGTGCGCAGTGCCGGTTCAGAGCCGTGGGGGCTGACCACGTGGCCAGGGTCCGCAGTGCGCAGGTGGGCTCCTGCACCCGTGGGGCACTCTGGGAGTTGTAGTCTCCAGCTGTGACAGTCTCCTACCTCCAGAATGGGAGGCAGGGCTGGGTGGGAACTACAACCCCCAGGGTCCTGCTGCTCCCCCTCTAGCCAGCTGTTATTGATTCAGGGGGGAACTTCCAGGGAGCAGTTGGCAGAGGGAGGAATGTTGGCCGAGACTCATATAGTTTAATTTCATCTATTATGGTCACGTGTACCGGGATACGGTGAAAAGTATTGTTTCTTGAGCGCTATATGGACAAAGCATACCGTTCATAGAGTGCAGAGGGGAGACGGAAAAGGATTTGATTTATTATTGTCACGTATCGGGATACAGTGAAAATTATTGTTTCTTGTGCGATATACAAAGTATACTGTTCATAGAGTATGTAGTTTTTTAGTTTAAGTTTATTTATTAGTGTCACAAGTAAGGCTTACATTAACACTACAATGAAGTTATTGTGAAAATCCCCTAGTCGCCTACACTCCGGCACCTGTTTGGGTTACACTGAGGGAGAATTTAGCATGGCCAATCCACCTCTAACCAGCACATCTTTTGGACTGTGGGAGGAAACCGGAGCACCTGGAGGAAACCCATGCAGCCATGGGGAGAACGTGCAGACTCCACACAGATAGTGACCCGAGCCGGGAATTGAACCCGGATCCCTGGTGCTGTAAGGCAGCAGTGCTAACCCACTGCTACCAGGTACCAGGATATACAATGAAAAGTATTGTTTCTTGTGCTCGGTACAGACAAAGCATACTGTTCATAGAGAAGAGGGAGAAGGAAATCAGAAGGTGCAGAATGTGGGTGCAGAGTCACTGGTGTCATTTGACAGATCTGATCCTGGGAAATCCTCTGGCATGTTGTAGAGGGAGCTTCACTCTGTATCTAACCCTGTGCTGTACCTGTCCTGGGAGTGTTTGATGGGGACAGTGTAGAGGGAGCTTTACTCTGTATCTAACCCCGTGCTGTACCTGTCCTGGGAGTGTTTGATGGGGGGACAGTGTAGAGCGAGCTTTACTCTGTATCTAACCCCGTGCTGTACCTGTCCTGGGAGTGTTTGATGGGGGGACAGTGTAGAGGGAGCTTTACTCTGTATCTAACCCCGTGCTGTACCTGTCCTGGGAGTGTTTGATGGGGACAGTGTAGAGGGAGCTTTACTCTGTATCTAACCCTGTGCTGTACCTGTCCTGGGAGTGTTTGATGGGGGACAGTGTAGAGGGAGCTTTACTCTGTATCTAACCCCGTGCTGTACCTGTCCTGGGAGTGTTTGATGGGGGGACAGTGTAGAGGGAGCTTTACTCTGTATCTAACCCCGTGCTGTACCTGTCCTGGGAGTGTTTGATGGGGGGACAGTGTAGAGGGAGCTTTACTCTGTATCTAACCCCGTGCTGTACCTGTCCTGGGAGTGTTTGGATTATAATTTAAAGGCTTTGTGTTGGAACAGATTGCTTGAGCCAGAATGTCGAAACGGAAAGTGTCCTTTGAGACTGGCAGCGGGGATCAGGATGAGAATGTACGCTCACAGGTATGTGATCACAGGAACAACAGGGCAAAGGGCCCTGTTTCTTCCACCCTTTTTTATCCACGCCCCACTGTCTTCATTTCTCCTCCAGCCCACTGCCTCTCTCCCCCGGCTCTGTCTATCTGTCCCCCATAACCCCGTCTTCGCTCCTTCTGGATTCCCCCCCTCCCAAACAAAGTTGGGGGGGGATAGATTGTCTCAGCAATGACCCTGTGTTTCCTCTTCCCTCTGCAACGCTCTCCCCTCAGTGTTCCCTCCGCCTCCACCCCTTCCCTCTCTCCGTCCCACTGCCACTCACTCTGTGCGCTGCCTGCAGGTTGGGGCGAACGGGGCCTCGGCCGGGGGCCCAGGCAGTCGGTTCAAGGGGAAGCATTCCCTGGACAGCGACGAGGAGGACGAGGCGGAGGAGCTGGACGCCCGAAAGTACGACATCCTGGCGACGGAGGACATCGAGGGTGAGGAGATGTGATGGTGAGGGCCGACGAGGCCACACATGGACCCAGGGAGCGAGCACCTCTTAGCCTGAGTCCCCTTCCCGGAGAGAGGGAGAGCGGGCTGGAAACGCTGGGGGGAATAGTGAGTGACGGGTCCAGTCCTGAGAGATGGAAACGCAGTGAGTGCAAGACAGGCATCGAGAGAGGCAGGAAGAGAGAGACAGGGAAAGGTAGAACTTGACGTTTGGAATATTGTGCACAGTTCCGGTCGCCACACTATCAGAAGGATGTGGGGCTTTGGAGAGGTACATAGGAGGTTCACTACATTGTCCTTTAGTGTCCAAAGATGTGTAGGTTAGGGTGGATTGGCCGTGCTAAATTGTCCCTTAGTGTCCAAAGATGTGTAGGTTAGGGTGGATTGGCCGTGCTAAATTGCCCCTTAGTGTCCAAAGATGTGTAGGTTAGGGTGGATTGGCCATGCTAAATTGCCCCTTAGTGTCCAAAGATGTGCAGGTTAGGGTGGATTGGCCGTGCTAAATTGTCCCTTAGTGTCCAAAGATGTGTAGGTTAGGGTGGATTGGCCGTGCTAAGTTGTCCCTTAGTGTCAGGGGGAATAGCTAGGGTAAATGCATTGGTTTATAGGGCGAGGGCATGGGTGCAGACTGTATGAGCCAAATGGCACTGTAGGGATTCTGTGGTTTGATTTGATGTATCCCAGGACTTTGTGGGAGGAAATTGCAGGTCCCCTAGCAGAGATATTTAAAACATGGACTTTAGCAAGGCCTTTGACAAGGTACCGCATGGTAGGTTGTTGCATAAAGTTAAATCTCACGGGATCCAGGGTGAGGGAGCTAAATGGAGACAAAATTGGCTTCTTGACAGAATGTGGATTTAGGACTTGAACAGCAGGTTAGGTGTAAAGATTCGCATTCTAATCAGTAATCTGTAAACTGTGCTGTTATATGCTCTGTCTGAGGCCAGAACTCTCCATTCAGCTGAAGAAGGGACAAACCCAAAAGCTAGTGAGTTTACTATCAAATAAATCGGTTGGACTAAAACCTGGTGTTTACAGACTTTTTACTGTTCTTGACAGAAGCCAGAGGGTGGCTGTAGAGGGTTGTTTTTCAAACTGGAGGCCTGTGACCAGCCTCAGGGATCAGTGCTGGGCCCACTGTTATTTATCATTGATACTAATGCTTTGGATGAGAATATAGAAGGCATGGTTAGTAAGTTTGCAGATGACACCAAGATTGGTGGCACAGTGGACAGTGAAGAAAGTTATCTCCAATTGCAATGGGATCTTGATCAGTTGGGCCAGTGGGCTGACGAATGGCAGATGCAGTTTAATTTAGATAAATGCGAGGTGATGCATTTTGGTTGATTGAACCAGGGCAGGACTTACTCAGTTTATGGTCGGGGGAGAGTTACAGAACAGAGAGATCTAGGGGGACAGGTTCATAGCTCCTTGAAACTGGAGTCACAGGTGGACAGAGTGGTGACGAAGGCATTCAGCATGCTTGGTTTCATCGGTCGGAGCATTGAATACAGGAGTTGGGACGTCTTGTTGAAGTTGTACAAGACATTGGGAAGGCCACCCTATTGTTTGATTTGATTTATTATTGTCACATATATTAACGTAGTGAAAAATATTGTTTCTTGCGTGCTACACAGACAAAGCATACCATTCATAGAGAAGGAAAGGAGAGGGTGCAGAATGTAGTGTTACAGTCACAGCGAGGGTGTAGAGAAAGATCAGCTTAATGCGAGGTAGGTCCATTCAAAAGTCTGACAGCAGCAGGGAAGAAGCTGTTCTTGAGTCGGTCGGTACGGGACCTCAGACTTTTGTACCTTTTTCCCCGACGGAAGAAGGTGGAAGAGAGAATGTCCGGGGTGCGTGGGGGGGGGGGGGGGGGGGGGGGTCCTTAATTATCCCGGCTGCTTTTCCCCGAGGCAGCGGGAAGTGTAGACAGAGTCAATGGATGGGAGGCTGGTTTGTGTGATGGGATTGGGGCTACATTCACCACCCTTTTGTAGTTCCTTGTGGTCTTGGGCAGAGCAGGAGCCCAGACCGAGCTGTGATACATCCGGAAAGGATGCTTTCTATGGGGCATCTGTAAAAGTTGGTGAGAGTCAGAGCGGACATGCCAGATTTCCTTCTTCATCTGGGAAACTAGAGGCGTTGGTGGGGCTTTCTTAACTATAGTGTCGGCTTGGCGGTGGGGGGGGAACCAGGACAGGTTGTTGGTGATCTGGTAACCTAGAAACTTGAAGCTCTCGACCCTTTCTACTCCGTCCCTGTTGATGTAGACAGGGGCGTTGGCGTCAAGAGTCCAGGACAGGTTGTTAACAGGAATTTGGATGTGCACTGGTAATGGGTAGAGACGGGAACTCTAACAACAATTAAGAGTAGTTTGGATGAGCACTTGAAAATGCCACAGCGTACTGGGCTACCGAGCAAGTGCTGGGAAACACAATAGACGGGCTGGATGGACAGCACAGATGGGGATGGGCTGAAGGGCCTCCTCCTGTGCTGTAGAACACTGGGACTGTACTTTTGATTTGATTTGGTGGTGGGGGAGCCGTGTTCTTGAGGATGTGGGCGCGCACTGGCGGCTAACTAACAAATCACCGCTCCGTCTCCTCCTCCTCCTCCTCCTCCTCCTCCTCCTCGCCCCACCTGCCCCACCCCCTCACCAGGGCAAGAATCCGCTACCATCGATTTTGACGAGGGCATCAAGATCACACCCTTCAACTTGGACGAGGAGATGGAGGAGGGCCATTTCGACTCGGAGGGGAACTACTTCCTGAAGAAGGAGGGGGTCATCCGCGACAACTGGCTGGACAACATCGACTGGGTAAGGGCGGCTTGTGGGGAGAGGGCAGGGAGAGGGGGGATGAGGAGCATGTCAGCCAGGGCAGAGCAGACTCGATGGGCCAAATGGTCTAATCCTCCTCCTCATACCTTATCAACTTGATTTAATTTATTATTGTCACGTGTAGTTTTGGTCACCTAGTTACAGGAAGGATGTAAATAAGGTTGAAAGAGTGCAGAGAAGGCTCACAAGGATGTTGCCGGGACTTGAGAAGCTGAGTTACAGAGAGCCATTGAATAGGTTAGGACTTCATTCCCTGGAGAATGAGGGGACATTTGATAGAGGTGTATAAGATTTTGATGGGTATAGATAGAGAGAATGCAAGCAGGCTTTTTCCACTGAGGCTAGGGGAGAAAAAAAACCAGAGGACATGGGTTAAGGGTGAAAGGAGAAAAGTTTAAAGGGAATGTTGGGGGGGCTTCTTCACGCAGAGAGTGGTGGGAGTGTGGAATGAGCTGCCGGATAAAGTGGTAAATGCGGGATCACTTTTAACATTTAAGAATAACTTGGACGGTACATGGATGAGAGGGTGTGGAGGGATATGGTTCAAGTGCAGGTCAGTGGGACGAGGCAGAAAAATGGTTCAGCACAGACAAGAAGGGCCAAAAGGCCTGTTTCTGAGCTGTAATTTTCTATAGTTCTATGGTATTGGGATACAGGGAAAAGTATTGTTTCTTGTGCACTGTAGAGATAAAGCATACCGTTGATAGAGAAGGAAAGGAGAGGGTGCAGAATGTAGTGTTACAGTCACAGCGAGGGTGTAGAGAAAGATCAGCTTAATGCGAGGTAGGTCCATTCAAAAGTCTGACAGCAGCAGGGAAGAAGCTGTTCTTGAGTCGGTCGGTACGGGACCTCAGACTTTTGTACCTTTTTCCCCGACGGAAGAAGGTGGAAGAGAGAATGTCCGGGGTGTGTGGGGGGGGGGGTCCTTAATTATACCGGCTGCTTTTCCCCGAGGCAGCGGGAAGTGTAGACAGAGTCAATGGATGGCAGGCTGGTTTGTGTGATGGATTGGGCTACATTCACCACCCTTTTGTAGTTCCTTGCGGTCTTGGGCAGAGCAGGAGCCCAGACCGAGCTGTGATACATCCGGAAAGGATGCTTTCTATGGGGCATCTGTAAAAGTTGGTGAGAGTCGGAGCGGACATGCCAAATTTCCTCAGTCTTCTGAGAAAGTTGTGTCGGCCCTGGTGACACATCAATATTTTTGACAATATTTTTTACATGGCTGGGTCCCAGTTCAGTTTCTGGTCAATGGTAACCCCCAGGATGTTGACACAGAGTAAAGCTCCCTCTACACTGTCCCCATCAAACACTCCCAGGACAGGTACAGCACGGGGTTAGATACAGAGTAAAGCTCCCTCTACACTGTCCCCCCATCAAACACTCCCAGGACAGGTACAGCACGGGGTTAGATACAGAGTAAAGCTCCCTCTACACTGTCCCCCCATCAAACACTCCCAGGACAGGTACAGCACGGGGTTAGATACAGAGTAAAGCTCCCTCTACACTGTCCCCCCCATCAAACACTCCCAGGACAGGTACAGCACGGGGTTAGATACAGAGTAAAGCTCCCTCTACACTGTCCCCCCATCAAACACTCCCAGGACAGGTACAGCACGGGGTTAGATACAGAGTAAAGCTCCCTCTACACTGTCCCCCCATCAAACACTCCCAGGACAGGTACAGCACGGGGTTAGATACAGAGTAAAGCTCCCTCTACACTGTCCCCCATCAAACACTCCCAGGACAGGTACAGCACAGGGTTAGATACAGAGTAAAGCTCCCTCTACACTGTCCCCCATCAAACACTCCCAGGACAGGTACAGCACAGGGTTAGATACAGAGTAAAGCTCCCTCTACACTGTCCCCCCCATCAAACACTCCCAGGACAGGTACAGCACGGGGTTAGATACAGAGTAAAGCTCCCTCTACACTGTCCCCATCAAACACTCCCAGGACAGGGACAGCACGGGGTTAGATACAGAGTAAAGCTCCCTGTTTGGGGACTGATCCGTGCTGTGTGTGCTTTCTGTTCTAGGTGCGGGTGGAGCAGAGGCCCCCGCGGCGGGATTTGGACAGCGAGAGCGCGGAGCCACCCACAGATGTGCGAACGCTGCTGGAGAACATCCTGGAACTGCTGAAGCCCGGGGAGACGGTGGCCAGAGCCATCCGCCGTCTGGGAGGCAGAGGGGGGAGCGGCAAGAGCCGGAGCGCCAGGCGCCCCTGGGAGGCCAAGCGGCGGAAGAGGGAGGGGGAGGGAGAGGAGAAGACGGAGGGCGAGGCGGCAACAACACAGGAGGAGGAGGAAGAGGGGCGGAGGAGCGAGTGTTTAGACCGGCTGACCGGTCTGGCTGACCAGATGGTGGCCTGGGGAGAGTATGAGATCTATCAGGACACCTACGAGAAGGTCCGTCACCGGCTCAGGAAGGCCAGTGCGCCGCCCACCAAACCTGCACCTGCCGCGGACCCCCTGGACATGTTCGCTGAACAGATCGATGAGACACTACTCAAACCAAAAGAGGAAACCTCGCCGGAGACAGGTGTGTTCCCCCTCTCTCTCTCTCTCTCAGGGAGATATCTGTACACTGACTGGTGTCTCTCAGTCCCCCCTCTCTCTCTCAGGGAGATATCTGTACACTGACTGGTGTCTCTCAGTCCTCTCTCTCTCTCTCTCTCAGGGAGATATCTGTACACTGACTGGTGTCTCTCAGTCCCCTCTCTCTCTCTCTCTCAGGGAGATATCTGTACACTGACTGGTGTCTCTCAGTCCCCTCTCTCTCTCTCTCAGGGAGATATCTGTACACTGACTGGTGTCTCTCAGTCCCCCCTCTGTCTCTGTCAGGGAGATATCTGTACACTGACAAGTGTCTCTCTGTCACCCCCTCTCTGTCTCTCAGGGAGGTATCTATACACTGACTGGTGTCTCTCAGTCCCCCCTCTCTCTGGGAGATATTGTGGGGATATTAATAAATATTCTCTTCCTGTTTCTGTTTGATCCCAGATATAATCCCAACCGGGCTGACGGAAGTGATGTGGGAATACAAATGGGAGAACAAGGAAGATGCTGAGATCTTTGGTCCTTTCTCGAGCAGTCAGATGCAGGTAGGAGTGGACGGTGGGGTGCGACTCTCAACCATTTTGGATTGATGTGACAATATCTTTATATCCCTTTACATCTCAGCGAGATGGCTTGAGAGCTGGCACGGTGGCACAGCGTGTTAGCACTGCTGCCTCTCAGCGCCAGGGACCCGGTTCCATTCCCCGCAGCACAGCGGGTTAGCACTGCTGTCTCACAGGGACCCGGGTTCCATTCCCCGCAGCACAGCGGGTTAGCACTGCTGTCTCACAGGGACCCGGGTTCCATTCCCCACAGCACAGCGGGTTAGCGCTGCTGTCTCACAGGGACCCGGGTTCCATTCCCCGCAGCACAGCGGGTTAGCGCTGCTGTCTCACAGGGACCCGGGTTCCATTCCCCACAGCACAGCGGGTTAGCACTGCTGTCTCACAGGGACCCGGGTTCCATTCCCCACAGCACAGCGGGTTAGCGCTGCTGTCTCACAGGGACCCAGCTTCCATTCCCCACAGCACAGCGGGTTAGCACTGCTGTCTCACAGGGACCCGGGTTCCATTCCCCACAGCACAGCGGGTTAGCGCTGCTGTCTCACAGGGACCCGGGTTCCATTCCCCGCAGCACAGTGGGTTAGCACTGCTGTCTCATAGCGCCAGAGACTGGTGTTTGATTCCCGGCTCAGGTCACTGTCTGCGCGGAGTCTGCACTTTCTCCCCGCGTCTGTGGGTTTCCTCTGGGTGCTCCAGTTTCCTCCCACAGTCTGAAAGATGTGTAGGTTAGGGGGATTGGCCATGCTAAATTGTCCCTTAGTGTCCAAAGATGTTGGGGGATTAGTGGGGTAAATACGTGGGGTTCCGGGGAGAGATTCTGTGTGAAATCCTCCTGCAGATGGACCGAATGGCCTCCTGCTTGGGGTCTGTATTACCTGTAATATTGAATAGCTCTGTACGTCGTAATAACACACTGACAGCAGCTGACATTAGGAGCAGGAGTAGGCCATCTGGCCCCTCGAGCCTGCTCTGCCATTCAATAAGATCATGGCTGATCTTTTCATGGACTCAGCCCCACTTACCCACCCGCTCACCTTAATTCCTTTACCCTTCCAAAATCTATCCTTGCCTCAAAAACATTCAATGAGGGAGCCTCAACTGGGCAGGGCGTTCCACAGATTCACAACCCTCTGTGTGAAGAAGTTCCTCCTCAACTCAGTCCTAAATCTGCTCCCCCTTATTTTGAGGCCATTCCCCCACGTTCTAGTTTCACCCCCCCCCCCAGTGGAAACAACCTCCCTGCTTCTATCTGATCCATTCCCTTCATCATCTTATCTGTTTCTATCAGATCTCCCCCTCATTCTTCTGAATGAGTATAGCCCCAGTCTACTCAGTCTCTCCTCATAATCCAACCTTCTCAACTCCGGAATCAACCCTAGTGAATCTCCTCTGCACCCCCTCCAGTGCCAGTATATCCTTTCTCAAGTAAGGAGACCAAAACTGTACACAGTATCTCCAGGTGTGGTCTCACCAGCACCTTATACAACAATACCTCGCTGTATTTAAACCCCATCCCTCTGGCAATGAAGGACAAAGTTCCATTTGCCTTCTTAATTCCCTGCTGCTCCTGCAAACCAACTTTTTGTAATTCATAGAATCAGAGTTTACAGTGTGGAAACAGGCCCTTTGGCCCAATTTATCCATGCTGCCCCCTTTTTTTTAAACCCCTAAGCGAGTTCCAATTGCCCGTGTTTGCCCCATATCCCTCTATACCCATCGTACCCGTGTAACTGTCTAAATGCTGTTTCAAAGATAAAACTGTCCCCGCCTCTACTACTGCCTCTGGCAGCTCGTTCCAGACACTCACCACCCTCTGGGTGAACAAAATTGCCCCTCTGGACCCTTCTGTATCTCTCCCCTCTCACCTTAAACCTCTGCCCTCTAGTTTTAGACTCCCCTATCTTTGGGGAAAAGATATTGACTATCTGGCTGACCTGTGCCCCTCATTATTTTATAGATCTCTATAAGATCACCCCTCAGCCTCCTACGCTCCAGAGAAAAAAATCCCAGTCTATCCAGCCTCTCCTTATAACTCAATCCATCAAGTCCCGGTAGCATCCTAGTAAATCTTTTTTGCGCTCTTTCTAGTTTAATAATATCCTTTCTATAATAGGGTGACCAGAACTGTACACAGTATTCCAAGTGTGGCCTTACCAATGTCTTGTACAACTTCAACAAGGCATCCCAACTCCTGTATTCAATGTTCTGACCAATGAAACCAAGCATGCCGAATGCCTTCTTCACCACTCTGTCCACCTGTGACTCTACTTTCAAGGAGCTATGAACCTGTCCCCCTAGATCTCTCTGTTCTGTAACTCTCCCCTACCATTAACTGACTAAGTCCTGCCCTGGTTCAATCGACCAAAATGCATCACCTTGCATTTATCTAAATTAAACTCCATCTGCCATTCGTCCGCCCACTGGCTCAACTGATCAAGATCCCGTCACAATCGGAGATAACTTTCTTCACTGTCTACTGTGCCACCAATCTTGGTGTCATCTACAAACTTACTAACCATGCCTCCTATATTCTCATCCAAATCATTAATATCAATGACAAATAACAGTGGGCCCAGCACCGATGCCCACAGGCCTCCAGTTTGAAAAACAACCGTCTACAACCGCCTCGACGGAGGCCAATTTTGTCTCCATTTAGCTCCCTCACCCTGGATCCTGTGAGATTTAACTTTATGCAACAACCTACCATGCGGTACCTTGTCAAAGGCCTTGCTAAAGTCCATGTAGACAACGTCAACTGCACTGCCCTCATCTACCTTCTTGGTTACCCCTTCATACACAAGAACGCCCAGGTTCTTCTGCAGAGCAGCATGCTGCAATTTTTTTAACCGTTTGAATAACAGTCTAGTAATAATTGGTGGTTTTTTATATTGCTGTGACATGAGTTGAGGGTGTGGTGGAACGTATCTCAATGTGTCTAATCAGTCCCCCTCTTTATTTTTCAACCCTACCCTGCCCGTGACTCCTTCTCCCCCCTGCCCCCCCCCCCCCACCTCCCCGCATGCAGGACTGGGTGAATCAGGATTACTTCCGTGATGGAGTTTACTGCCGCAAGGTTGGAGAGTCCGCTGGCATCTTCTACAATTCGCGACGGATCGATTTTGAACTCTACACGTGACCTCCCCCCCCCCCGCCCTCCCCCCAACCCCCCGCTTATGGAGGGGGTGCGGTGCTGAGTGGAGGAACTCCCACCCCTCCCCCTCTACCTGCCACAGAACCCAAGCCCTTCCTGTTCTGGGGCAGAGGAGGCGTTTTGTCGGTGAAGAGATTGCACGGAGCCACCATCAGCACCTTCCGCTTCTCTCTCTCTCTCCCTCTGTGGCACCCCCCACCCCCCAACCTGCAGGAAGGAAATATCTACCTTCAAGGACTTGTTTGCTAGCGTACAGACTCTACCGCTCGCTCTCTCTTCCCAGCCCCACTCAAAGCAGAGCTATTTATCACCTCCCTCGCCCCCCCCCCCCCCCCCGCCCCCGAATCCTCCCTGAGTGTTTGCCCACCAGTGCGTTGACATCTTATACGTGTATGGATATTGACAAGAGGAAGAACGTGGCGGATTATTAAATATTGTCTGGAGTAACGTGTCTAGTGTCCCATGGTGCACCCCCTCCCCCTCTCAGCCGGGGTGGAGGGGGTAAACTCGATCAAGCTTTTATTTATTCATTGTCGCTGGCTGGGTCTGCATTTATTGCCCAACCCTAGTTGTCCTTGAGAAGGGGGTTGGTGGTGAGCCCCCATCTCACAGTTCCACAGGCTGTGGGTTGAACCACCATGCCGTTAGGGAGGCATTTCCAAGATTTTGACCCCAGCGACTGTGAAGGAACGGCCAATGTATGTCCAAGTTGGGACGGTGAGTGGCTCGGAGGGGGAACTTGCAGGTTGTGGTGTTCCCTGTGTATCTGCTGCCCCTTGACCTTCTAGATGGAAGTGGTGGTGGGTTTGGAAGGTGCTGCAGTGCATCTTGTAGACAGTACACATGGCTGTTACTGAGCATTGGTGGTGGAGGGAGTGGATGTTTGTAAATGTGGTGCCAATCAGGCAGGGGTTGCTTTCCTGGATGGTGTTGAGATTCTTGAACAAGGAACAAAGAAAATTCTAGCACAGGAACAGGCCCCTCGGCCCCTCCTGCACCGACCCATGCTGCCCCGACTGAACTAAACCCCCTACTCTTCTGGGGACCGAATCTCTCTATTCCCATCCTATTCATGGATTTGTCCAGACGCCCCTTAAAACTCACTATCGTATCCGCTTCCACTCCCTCCCCCCGGCAGCGAGTTCCAGGCACCCACCCCCCCTCTGTGTAAAAAAATCTGCCTCGTACATCTCCTTTAAACCTTGCCCCTCGCACCTTAAACCTGTGCCCCCCCGCGTAATTGACTCTTCCACCCTGGGGGGGGGAAAAGCTTCTGACTATCCACTCTGTCCCTCATCATCTTGTAGACTTCTATCAGGTCTCCCCCTCAACCTCCAGTGAGAACAAACCAAGTTTCTCCAACCTCTCCTCATAGCTAATGCCCTCCATACGGGGCAACATCCTGGTAAATCTTTTCTGTAACCCTCTCCAAAGCCTCCACACCCTTCTGGTAGTGTGGGCGACCCAGAATTGAACACTATATTCCAAGTGCGGCCTCACTAAGGTTCTATAAAGCTGCAACGTGACTTGCCAATTTTTAAACTCAGTGCCCCGGCCGATGAAGGCAAGCATGCCGTATGCCTTCTTGACTCTCCTCCACCTGCGTTGCCACTTTCAGTGACCTGTGTATCTGTACGCCCAGATCCCTCTGCCTATCAATACTCTTAATTTGAGTGTTATTGGGAGTTGCACCCATCCAGGTGAGTGGGGAGTATTCCATCACACTCCTGACTTGTGTCCTTGTAGATGGTGGACAAGCTTTGGGGAGTCAGGAGGTGAGTTACTCGTGCCGTATTCCCAGCCTCTGACCTGGTCTTGTAGCCACCGCGTTTATTTGATGAGCCCAGTTGTGTTTCTGGTCAACGATAACCCCCCTCAGGATGTTGACAAGGAGTGTTACCAATGATTTGGTTTGATTTATTGTTGTCACGTAAATTGTGTTTCTTGCGCACTCTACAGACAAAGCATACCGTTCATAGAGTACAGAGGGGAGAAGGTAAAGGATTTGATTTATTATTGTCACGTGTATGGGGATACAGTGAAAAGTATTGTTTCTTGCGTGCTGTACAGACAAAGCATACCGTTGATAGAGAAGGAAAGGAGAGGGTGCAGAATGTAGTGTTACAGTCACAGCGAGGGTGTAGAGAAAGATCAGCTTAATGCGAGGTAGGTCCATTCAAAAGTCTGACAGCAGCAGGGAAGAAGCTGTTCTTGAGTCGGTCGGTACGGGACCTCAGACTTTTGTATCTTTTTCCCCGACAGAAGAAGGTGGAAGAGAGAATGTCCGGGGTGTGTGGGGGGAGGGTCCTTAATTATCCCTGCTGCTTTTCCCCGAGGCAGTGGGAAGTGTAGACAGAGTCAATGGATGGGAGGCTGGTTTGTGTGATGGATTGGGGCTACATTCACCACCCTTTTGTAGTTCCTTGCGGTCTTGGGCAGAGCAGGAGCCCAGACCCAGCTGTGATCCAACCAGAAAGAATGCTTTCTATGGGGCATCTGTAAAAGTTGGTGAGAGTCGGAGCGGACTTGCCAAATTTCCTTAGACTTCTGAGAAAGTAGAGGTGTTGGTGGGGCTTTCTTAACTATAGTGTCAGCGTGGGGGGGACCAGGACAGGTTGTTGGTGATCTGGACACCGAGAAACTTGAAGCTCTCTCGACCCTTTCTACTCCATCCCTGTTGATGTAGACAGGGGCATGTTCTCCTTTACGCTTCCTGAAGTCGATGACATTCTTCTCTTGGGAAGTGAGTGTTATGATCAAGGCATTTGCTGCCCTCAAGGCCACCATCTCGAACCCACTGTAGTCCCGTGTGTGTGTGGGGGGGGTAGGTACACCCACAGTGCTGTTAGGGAGGGAGTTCCAGGATTGTTATTGGACGTCAGTCCCCATGTGTAGGGTAGGTACACCCACAGTGCTGTTTGGGAGGGAGTTCAACGATTCTGATCCCAGGTATAGTGAAGGAACAGCCGATATATTTCCAAGTCGGGATTGTGTGTGTGTGTGTGTGTGTGTGTGTGTGTGTTGGTGGGACGTGCGTGTTGCTTGGAAGGGGGGGACTTGTAGGCGATGTGTATTCCCTGTATGCTTGATGCCCCCTCCCCCCACCCCCTTGCCCTTCTAGATGGGTGGAGGTGGCGGGTTTGGAAGGTGCTGTGCAAGGAGCCTTGCCGAGTCACTGCGGGGGCATCTTGTAGACGGTACACACACTGCTGCTGTGTCGGTGGTGGAGGGAGTGAATGTCGAAGGTGGAGATTCACGTATCGATCAGGTGGGGAGAGGGGAGGAGGAGGGGCTGCTTTGTCCTGGATGGTGTTGAGCTTCTCAGGTGTTGTTGGGAGCCGCACCCATCCAGGTGAGTGGAGAGTATCCCATCACACTCCTGACTTGTGTCTTTGTAGATGGTGGGACAGACTTGTGGGGGGTGGTGTCAGGAGGTGAGTTACTCTCCGCAGGATCCCCAGCTTCTGACCTGCTCTGGTAGGCACAGGGCTAACACAGTGAGAAGTCTCACAACACCAGGTTAAAGTCCAACAGGTTTATTTGGTAGCAAACCCCACTAGCTTTCGGAGTGCTTGCCACAGAGGATGGGCAAGAGAGTGTTCCAATCTCAGTAGCAATCAGGATAGGCCCAGGCTGCAGTCCAGGCGTAGGCTGAGTTAGCCAATCTCTCACACACACAATGTGGTACTAATGGACTTACACAATCAGGAAAGGCCCATTCGCACGCTCATCGAGTGTGTTGGTGACAGGCCTACACAATCAGGATAGGCCCAGGCTGCAATGCGGGCCTACTCCTGAGTTAGCCAATCTCTCAACATCGAGTGCGTTAGCGATAGGCCCACACCATTGGAAGAGTTCGGGACATGTCAAATTTCCTTAGCCTCCTGAGAAAGTCGAGGCACAGGTGAGGCTTCCTCAACTACAGCGTAGAATCCGGGCAAGTGGAGAGTGTTCCATCGCACTCCTGACCTGTGTCCTTGCGTATGGAGGGACAGGCCTTGTGGAGTGAGCTGCCTGTGCCAATTTTGATGCCTGCCTTGCGAGCGAGGGCGCTCTGGCCCTCGGTGCCTCCGGGGAATAACAGGAAACAGATTCTCCAGAGAGAGTTAAGGCTGCCTCGCCCCGGCCCAATGAAAGGATTGGTAACGGGACTCCCCTGTCTCGCGTTGCATGCGCTGATGCACCCATCGCGTCTGTCCCTTCCGCATCAAAGAGGGTTTATCCAGCCTGGGAATCAGCACTGACAGAGGCGAGACGGGAGAGAGCCCTGACTGGCCAGGAACCGCACAGGAAGATTTCACTGGAACCTTGAGACAACTTCACCCCATCTCCCCCCTGCCATTCTCTGTCTGGACAGGCCATTGCAAGGGTGGCAGACAAGATGAGGAACTTTCAAGTCTTCCTGCTACTTGTCGTGTCTCTCTCCTACAGTGAGTAATTGTAGGAAATGGGGGGAGATCAGAGCGAGAGAGAGGGTTGGAGAGACCTCCCCAGATAGAGGAGTGTGTGTGTGAGAGAGAGGGTTAGAGAGAACTCCCCAGATACAGGAGTGTGTGTGTGTGAGAGAGAGGGTTAGAGAGACCTCCCCAGATACAGGAGTGTGTGTGTGTGTGAGAGAGAGGGTTAGAGAGACCTCCCCAGATACAGGAGTGTGTGTGTGAGAGAGGGTTAGAGAGACCTCCCCAGATACAGGAGTGTGTGTGTGTGTGTGAGAGAGAGGGTTAGAGAGACCTCCCCAGATACAGGAGTGTGTGTGTGAGAGAGAGGGTTAGAGAGACCTCTCCAGATACAGGAGTGTGTGTGTGAGAGAGAGGGTTAGAGAGACCTCCCCAGATACAGGAGTGTGTGTGTGAGAGAGAGAGGGTTAGAGAGACCTCCCCAGATACAGGAGTGTGTGTGTGAGAGAGAGAGAGGGTTAGAGAGACTCCCCCAGATACAGGAGTGTGTGTGAGAGAGAGAGGTTTAGAGAGACCTCCCCAGATACAGGAGTGTGTGTGTGTGAGAGAGAGAGGGTTAGAGAGACCTCCCCAGATACAGGAGTGTGTGTGTGTGAGAGAGAGAGGGTTAGAGAGACCTCTCCAGATACAGGAGTGTGTGTGAGAGAAGGAGGGTGGGGGTGCTGCAGGGTAGAGAGGGCAGTCATTTTGAAGAATTGTTATTGTGGAGGACACACACCCTGAGGCTGATGTTTTGAAAATCAAATTAGGTCTCTATGGGATTAAAATACAGAGTGTCTGTTCCTCCTCATGCTGAACTCTGTCCTGTTCTCCCTTTAATGGTGGGAAGAGATCACAGAGTATTTGATTGTAATCCTATCCGTCCCTACACAATGCCCCCACATATTTTGTCACTCTGTGCCAAGTGTATGTGGCAGTAGTTGTCTTCCTTGTCTCAAACTTCTCACAGGCACTGCAGAGATATCTAATGATATTTCCCCTCTCTTTATTTCCTCCTCTGTCTCGACAACTCCCAAAGGAACAGGGAATGACCAGACTGCCGTGTTGTAAGCGTGTTAGCACTGCCTGCCTCACAGCGCCAGGGACCCCAGTTCGATTTCCAGCCTTGGAGGTCTGTCTGTGTGGAGTCTGCACATTCTCAGCGTGTCTGCGTGGGTTTTCTCTGGTTTCTTCCTGCAGTCCAAAGATGTGCAGGTTAGGTGGATTGGCCATGCTAAATTGTTCCTTAGTGTCCAAAGACGTGTAGGTTGTATATATCCCTTGGTTAGACCCACACTGGGAGCACCGTGCACAGTTCCAGTCTCCGTATCCCTCAGTTAGACCCAAACTGGGAGCACTGTGCACAGTTCCGGTCTCTGTATCCTCTCGGTTAGACTCACATTGGGAGCACCATGCACAGCACCGGTCCCCCCATCGCTTGGATAGACCCATACTGGGAGCACTATGCACAGTTCTGGTCTCTGTATCCCTCGGTTACACCCACACTGGGAGCACTGAGCACAGTTCCGGTCTCCATATCCCCTCGGTTAGACCCACACTGGGAGCACCATGCACAGTTCTGGTCTCCATATCCCATACTGTGCTTTGTTCTTGTTCTATCTCTGTCTGTCTATCTCTGTGTCTCTCTCTCTCTGTTTTTATCTCTCTGTCTGTCTTTCTCTCTTTCTATCTCTCTGTTTTTCTCTATTTCTGTTTTTTTCTCTCTCTCTCTGTTTTTCTCTCTCTATCTCTCTCTGATTTGCATTGACTAGTTTCTGAAGCTGATAAGATGTGGGCAAGTTGGGGTGTGGGAGGCTGGGCGTGGGAGACAGGTATTTAAAGATATGACATTCCGAACCTTCTCCAGAGCTGTTCAGACTCGAACCCTCAGCGTTCCTGAACCCAGCCAGCTCGTTCCTGCGCAGTGCGGATCCACCATGAATGTGCCATTGGTCTTCCTCACCCTCCTGCTGCTGACCGCGACCCCGATTCTCGTGGGTGAGTAGATTCTCCCCTGTTCCCCATCTCTCGAGACTCCCCTCCCTTGCCAACCCCCTCCCCCTTCCCCATCTGAATTAAACTGGGTGGAACTGTGTGAGTAGCAGTGAGGGAAGGAGGTTATCGAGGCAAGTTGGTGCAAAGCAGCCAACATACCATAGCAAAATTTCTCATTAGATTTGCTTTATTATTGTCACGTGTATCGGGATATAGTATTGTTTCTTGCGCGTGAGACAGACAAAGCATACCGTTCATAGAGAAGGAAAGGGGAGGGTGCAGAATGTAGTGGGGTGTGTGGGGTCCACCTAGCCAGCATAATCGAGGGCCCCAAGGCAGGCACACAGACGCACCCCGGACATTCTCTCTTCCACTTTCTTCCGTCGGGAAAAAGATACAAAAGTCTGAGGTCCCGTACCGACCGACTCAAGAACAGCTTCTTCCCTGCTGCTGTCAGACTTTTGAATGGACCTACCTCGCATGAAGCTGATCTTTCTCTACACCCTCGCTGTGAGTGTAACACTACATTCTGCACCCTCTCCTTTCCTTCTCTATGAATGGTATGCTTTGTCTGTACAGCGCGCGAGAAACAATACTTTTCACTGTATCCCGATACATGTGACAATAAATCAAATGTGGGGGCGGGCCAGCCCTCCCCCCATGCCCCCACCCCTCCAGCTACCCCCACACCCCGATCTCCACACCCCCCCCCGATCTCCACACCCACCCCGCCCCCCCCCCCCCCCCCCCCGCCGCCCCCACCCATGCGCCACCAATCATTGAAAAAACTCGAATCGATTCTGGTGGATTGGTGCAGCAGTGATCAAAGGGGCCGAATGGCCACATTCTATTCCCACTCC
>NW_027650602.1:0-60000 GCF_965287045.1 Carcharhinus amblyrhynchos
GACTCTGAGACGCAGAGACGCAGAGACACTGAGACTCTGAGACGCAGAGACGCAGAGACACTGAGACGCAGAGACTCTGAGACGCAGAGACACTGAGACTCAGAGACTCTGAGACTCTGAGACACTGAGACTCAGAGACACTGAGACACTGAGACGCAGAGACTCTGAGACGCAGAGACACTGAGACTCAGAGACACTGAGACACTGAGGCGCATAGACTCTGAGACACTGAGACGCAGAGACTCTGAGACGCAGAGACACTGAGACGCAGAGACGCAGAGACGCAGAGACACTGAGACTCTGAGACGCAGAGACTCAGAGACACTGAGACTCTGAGACGCAGAGACTCTGAGACGCAGAGACACTGAGACTCTGAGACGCGGAGACTCAGAGACACTGAGACACGGAGACACGGAGACACGGAGACATGGAGACTCTGAGACGCAGAGACTCTGAGACGCAGAGACACTGAGACTCAGAGAGACTGAGACTCTGAGACGCAGAGACTCTGAGACGCAGAGACACTGAGACTCAGAGACACTGAGACACTGAGACGCAGAGACTCTGAGACGCAGAGACTCTGAGACGCAGAGACACTGAGACTCAGAGACACTGAGACACTGAGACGCAGAGACTCTGAGACGCAGAGACACTGAGACTCAGAGACACTGAGACACTGAGACGCAGAGACTCAGAGACACAGAGACACGGAGACACGGAGGCGCAGAGACACTGAGACACTGAGACTCTGAGACGCAGAGACTCTGAGACGCAGAGACACTGAGACACTGAGACTCTGAGACGCAGAGACACTGAGACTCAGAGACACTGAGACGCAGTGACTCAGAGACGCAGAGACTCTGAGACGCAGAGACACTGAGACTCAGAGACTCTGAGACGCAGAGACCCTGATACGCAGAGACTCTGAGACTCTGAGACACTGAGACACTGAGACTCAGAGACACTGAGACACTGAGACTCAGAGACTCTGAGACTCTGAGACACTGAGACTCAGAGACACTGAGACTCAGAGACTCAGAGACGCAAGACACTGAGACTCTGAGACTCTGAGACACTGAGATGCAGAGACTCTGAGACGCAGAGACTCTGAGATGCAGAGACACTGAGACTCTGAGACACTGAGACGCAGAGACTCTGAGACGCAGAGACTCTGAGACGCAGAGACACTGAGACTCTGAGACACTGAGACGCAGAGACGCAGAGACACTGAGACTCTGAGACGCAGAGACGCAGAGACACTGAGACGCAGAGACACTGAGACTCTGAGACACTGAGATGCAGAGACTCTGAGACGCAGAGACGCAGAGACACTGAGACTCTGAGACGCAGAGACGCAGAGACACTGAGACGCAGAGACACTGAGACTCTGAGACACTGAGACGCAGAGACGCAGAGACGCAGATACACTGAGACTCTGAGACGCAGAGACGCAGAGACACTGAGACTCTGAGACGCAGAGACACTGAGACACTGTGACGCAGAGACTCTGAGACGCAGAGACGCAGAGACACTGAGACTCTGAGACGCAGAGACGTAGAGACACTGAGACTCTGAGACGCAGAGACGCAGAGACTCTGAGACGCAGAGACTCTGAGACGCAGAGACACTGAGACTCTGAGACACTGAGACGCAGAGACGCAGAGACACTGAGACGCAGAGACACTGAGACTCTGAGACACTGAGATGCAGAGACTCTGAGACGCAGAGACACTGAGACTCTGAGACGCAGAGACGCAGAGACACTGAGACGCAGAGACTCTGAGACGCAGAGACACTGAGACTCTGAGACACTGAGACGCAGAGACGCAGAGACACTGAGACTCTGAGACGCAGAGACGCAGAGACACTGAGACGCAGAGACACTGAGACTCTGAGACACTGAGATGCAGAGACACTGAGACTCAGAGACACTGAGACACTGAGACGCAGAGACTCTGAGACGCAGAGACTCTGAGACGCAGAGACACTGAGACTCAGAGACACTGAGACACTGAGACGCAGAGACTCTGAGACGCAGAGACACTGAGACTCAGAGACACTGAGACACTGAGACGCAGAGACTCAGAGACACAGAGACACGGAGACACGGAGACACGGAGGCGCAGAGACACTGAGACACTGAGACTCTGAGACGCAGAGACTCTGAGACGCAGAGACACTGAGACACTGAGACTCTGAGACGCAGAGACACTGAGACTCAGAGACACTGAGACGCAGTGACTCAGAGACGCAGAGACTCTGAGACGCAGAGACACTGAGACTCAGAGAGTCTGAGACTCTGAGACACTGAGACACTGGGACTAAGAGACACTGAGACTCAGAGAGTCTGAGACTCTGAGACACTGAGACACTGAGACGCAGAGACTCTGAGACGCAGAGACTCTGAGACTCAGAGACACTGAGACGCAGAGACTCTGAGACACTGAGACGCAGAGACTCTGAGACGCAGAGACACTGAGACGCAGAGACGCAGAGACGCAGAGACACTGAGACTCTGAGACGCAGAGACTCAGAGAAACTGAGACACGGAGACACGGAGACACTGAGACGCAGAGACACTGAGACTCTGAGACGCAGAGACTCAGAGATACTGAGACACGGAGACACAGAGACACTGAGACACAGAGACACTGAGACGCAGAGACTCAGAGACACTGAGACACGGAGACACGGAGACACGGAGACTCTGAGACGCAGAGACTCAGAGTCACTGAGACACGGAGACACGGAGACTCTGAGACGCAGAGACTCAGAGTCACTGAGACACGGAGACACGGAGACTCTGAGACGCAGAGACTCAGAGACACTGAGACACGGAGACACGGAGACACTGAGACGCAGAGACACTGAGACTCAGAGACACTGAGACACTGAGACGCAGAGACTCTGAGACGCAGAGACACTGAGACTCTGAGACACTGAGACGCAGAGACTCAGAGACGCAGAGACTCTGAGACGCAGAGACTCAGAGTCACTGAGACACGGAGACACGGAGACTCTGAGACGCAGAGACTCAGAGACACTGAGACACGGAGACACGGAGACACTGAGACGCAGAGACACTGAGACTCAGAGACACTGAGACACTGAGACGCAGAGACTCTGAGACGCAGAGACACTGAGACTCTGAGACACTGAGACGCAGAGACTCAGAGACGCAGAGACTCTGAGACGCAGAGACACTGAGACTCTGAGACAGTGAGACTCAGTGACACTGAGACACTGAGACGCAGAGACTCTGAGACGCGGAGACACTGAGACTCAGAGACTCTGAGACTCTGAGACACTGAGACTCAGAGACACTGAGACACTGAGACGCAGAGACTCTGAGACGCAGAGACACTGAGACTCAGAGACACTGAGACACTGAGACGCATAGACTCTGAGACACTGAGACGCAGAGACTCTGAGACGCAGAGACACTGAGACGCAGAGACGCAGAGACGCAGAGACACTGAGACTCTGAGACGCAGAGACTCAGAGACACTGAGACTCTGAGACGCAGAGACTCTGAGACGCAGAGACACTGAGACTCTGAGACGCGGAGACTCAGAGACACTGAGACACGGAGACACGGAGACACGGAGACATGGAGACTCTGAGACGCAGAGACTCTGAGACGCAGAGACACTGAGACTCAGAGAGACTGAGACTCTGAGACGCAGAGACTCTGAGACGCAGAGACACTGAGACTCAGAGACACTGAGACACTGAGACGCAGAGACTCTGAGACGCAGAGACTCTGAGACGCAGAGACACTGAGACTCAGAGACACTGAGACACTGAGACGCAGAGACTCTGAGACGCAGAGACACTGAGACTCAGAGACACTGAGACACTGAGACGCAGAGACTCAGAGACACAGAGACACGGAGACACGGAGGCGCAGAGACACTGAGACACTGAGACTCTGAGACGCAGAGACTCTGAGACGCAGAGACACTGAGACACTGAGACTCTGAGACGCAGAGACACTGAGACTCAGAGACACTGAGACGCAGTGACTCAGAGACGCAGAGACTCTGAGACGCAGAGACACTGAGACTCAGAGACTCTGAGACGCAGAGACCCTGATACGCAGAGACTCTGAGACTCTGAGACACTGAGACACTGAGACTCAGAGACACTGAGACACTGAGACTCAGAGACTCTGAGACTCTGAGACACTGAGACTCAGAGACACTGAGACACTGAGACCCAGAGACTCTGAGACGCAGAGACACTGAGACTCAGAGACACTGAGACACTGAGACGCAGAGACTCAGAGACGCAGAGACTCTGAGACGCAGAGACACTGAGACTCTGAGACACTGAGACACTGAGACTCAGTGACACTGAGACACTGAGACGCAGAGACTCTGAGACACAGAGACACTGAGACTCAGAGACTCTGAGACTCTGAGACACTGAGACACTGAGACTCAGAGACACTGAGACACTGAGACGCAGAGACTCTGAGACGCAGAGACACTGAGACTCTGAGACACTGAGACGCAGAGACTCTGAGACGCAGAGACTCTGAGACGCAGAGACACTGAGACTCTGAGACACTGAGACGCAGAGACGCAGAGACACTGAGACTCTGAGACGCAGAGACGCAGAGACACTGAGACGCAGAGACACTGAGACTCTGAGACACTGAGATGCAGAGACTCTGAGACGCAGAGACGCAGAGACACTGAGACTCTGAGACGCAGAGACGCAGAGACACTGAGACGCAGAGACACTGAGACTCTGAGACACTGAGACGCAGAGACGCAGAGACGCAGAGACACTGAGACTCTGAGACACTGAGACGCAGAGACGCAGAGACGCAGAGACTCTGAGACGCAGAGACGCAGATACACTGCGACTCTGAGACGCAGAGACGCAGAGACAGTGAGACTCTGAGACGCAGAGACACTGAGACACTGTGACGCAGAGACTCTGAGACGCAGAGACGCAGAGACACTGAGACTCAGAGACACTGAGACACTGAGACGCAGAGACTCAGAGACACAGAGACACGGAGACACGGAGACACGGAGGCGCAGAGACACTGAGACACTGAGACTCTGAGACGCAGAGACTCTGAGACGCAGAGACACTGAGACGCAGAGACTCTGAGACGCAGAGACACTGAGACTCTGAGACACTGAGACGCAGAGACACTGAGACTCTGAGACACTGAGACGCAGAGACTCTGAGACGCAGAGACGCAGAGACACTGAGACTCTGAGACGCAGAGACGCAGAGACACTGAGACGCAGAGACACTGAGACGCAGAGACTCTGAGACGCAGAGACGCAGACCACTGAGACTCTGAGACGCAGAGACACTGAGACTCAGAGAGTCAGAGACTCAGAGACACTGAGACACTGAGACACTGAGACACGGAGACACTGAGACTCTGAGACGCAGAGACGCAGAGACACTGAGACTCTGAGACGCAGAGACACCGAGACTCAGAGACTCAGAGACACGGAGACACTGAGACGCAGAGACTCTGAGACACGGAGACACTGAGACGCAGAGACACTGAGACTCTGAGACACTGAGACGCAGAGACTCTGAGACGCAGAGACTCTGAGACGCAGAGACACTGAGACTCTGAGACACTGAGACGCAGAGACACTGAGACTCTGAGACACTGAGACGCAGAGACTCTGAGACGCAGAGACTCTGAGACGCAGAGACTCAGAGACACTGAGACACGGAGACACGGAGACGCAGAGACACTGAGACACTGTGACTCTGAGACGCAGAGACTCAGAGACACTGAGACACGGAGACACGGAGACACGGAGACTCTGAGACGCAGAGACTCTGAGACGCAGAGACACTGAGACTCAGAGACACTGAGACACTGAGACGCAGAGACTCTGAGACGCAGAGACTCTGAGACGCAGAGACACTGAGACTCAGAGACACTGAGACACTGAGACGCAGAGACTCTGAGACGCAGAGACACTGAGACACTGAGACGCAGAGACTCAGAGACGCAGATACTCTGAGACGCAGAGACTCTGAGAAGCCGAGACACTGAGACTCAGAGACACTGAGACACTGAGACGCAGAGACTCAGAGACGCAGAGACTCTGAGACGCAGAGACTCTGAGACGCAGAGACACTGAGACTCAGAGACACTGAGACACTGAGACGCAGAGACTCAGAGACGCAGAGACTCTGAGACGCAGAGACTCTGAGACGCAGAGACACTGAGACTCAGAGACACTGAGACACTGAGACGCAGAGACTCAGAGACGCAGAGACTCTGAGACGCAGAGACACTGAGACGCAGAGACACTGAGACTCAGAGACACTGAGACACTGAGACGCAGAGACTCTGAGACACAGAGACTCTGAGACGCAGAGACTCTGAGACGCAGAGACTCTGAGACGCAGAGACACTGAGACTCAGAGACACTGAGACGCAGGGAGTCTGAGACGCAGAGACTCTGAGACGCAGAGACTCTGAGACGCAGAGACACTGAGACACTGAGACTCAGAGACACTGAGACACTGAGACGCAGAGACTCTGAGACGCAGAGACACTGAGACTCAGAGACTCAGAGACGCAAGACACTGAGACTCTGAGACTCTGAGACACTGAGATGCAGAGACTCTGAGACGCAGAGACTCTGAGATGCAGAGACACTGAGACTCTGAGACACTGAGACGCAGAGACTCTGAGACGCAGAGACTCTGAGACGCAGAGACACTGAGACTCTGAGACACTGAGACGCAGAGACGCAGAGACACTGAGACTCTGAGACGCAGAGACGCAGAGACACTGAGACGCAGAGACACTGAGACTCTGAGACACTGAGATGCAGAGACTCTGAGACGCAGAGACGCAGAGACACTGAGACTCTGAGACGCAGAGACGCAGAGACACTGAGACGCAGAGACACTGAGACTCTGAGACACTGAGACGCAGAGACGCAGAGACGCAGATACACTGAGACTCTGAGACGCAGAGACGCAGAGACACTGAGACTCTGAGACGCAGAGACACTGAGACACTGTGACGCAGAGACTCTGAGACGCAGAGACGCAGAGACACTGAGACTCTGAGACGCAGAGACGTAGAGACACTGAGACTCTGAGACGCAGAGACGCAGAGACTCTGAGACGCAGAGACTCTGAGACGCAGAGACACTGAGACTCTGAGACACTGAGACGCAGAGACGCAGAGACACTGAGACGCAGAGACACTGAGACTCTGAGACACTGAGATGCAGAGACTCTGAGACGCAGAGACGCAGAGACACTGAGACTCTGAGACGCAGAGACGCAGAGACACTGAGACGCAGAGACTCTGAGACGCAGAGACACTGAGACTCAGAGACTCTGAGACTCTGAGACACTGAGACTCAGAGACACTGAGACACTGAGACGCAGAGACTCTGAGACGCAGAGACACTGAGACTCAGAGACACTGAGACACTGAGGCGCATAGACTCTGAGACACTGAGACGCAGAGACTCTGAGACGCAGAGACACTGAGACGCAGAGACGCAGAGACGCAGAGACACTGAGACTCTGAGACGCAGAGACTCAGAGACACTGAGACTCTGAGACGCAGAGACTCTGAGACGCAGAGACACTGAGACTCTGAGACGCGGAGACTCAGAGACACTGAGACACGGAGACACGGAGACATGGAGACTCTGAGACGCAGAGACTCTGAGACGCAGAGACACTGAGACTCAGAGAGACTGAGACTCTGAGACGCAGAGACTCTGAGACGCAGAGACACTGAGACTCAGAGACACTGAGACACTGAGACGCAGAGACTCTGAGACGCAGAGACTCTGAGACGCAGAGACACTGAGACTCAGAGACACTGAGACACTGAGACGCAGAGACTCTGAGACGCAGAGACACTGAGACTCAGAGACACTGAGACACTGAGACGCAGAGACTCAGAGACACAGAGACACGGAGACACGGAGGCGCAGAGACACTGAGACACTGAGACTCTGAGACGCAGAGACTCTGAGACGCAGAGACACTGAGACACTGAGACTCTGAGACGCAGAGACACTGAGACTCAGAGACACTGAGACGCAGTGACTCAGAGACGCAGAGACTCTGAGACGCAGAGACACTGAGATTCAGAGACTCTGAGACGCAGAGACCCTGATACGCAGAGACTCTGAGACTCTGAGACACTGAGACACTGAGACTCAGAGACACTGAGACACTGAGACTCAGAGACTCTGAGACTCTGAGACACTGAGACTCAGAGACACCGAGACTCAGAGACTCAGAGACGGAAGACACTGAGACTCTGAGACTCTGAGACACTGAGACGCAGAGACTCTGAGACGCAGAGACTCTGAGACGCAGAGACACTGAGACTCTGAGACACTGAGACGCAGAGACGCAGAGACACTGAGACTCTGAGACGCAGAGACGCAGAGACACTGAGACGCAGAGACACTGAGACTCTGAGACACTGAGATGCAGAGACTCTGAGACGCAGAGACGCAGAGACACTGAGACTCTGAGACGCAGAGACGCAGAGACACTGAGACGCAGAGACACTGAGACTCTGAGACACTGAGACGCAGAGACGCAGAGACGCAGATACACTGAGACTCTGAGACGCAGAGACGCAGAGACACTGAGACTCTGAGACGCAGAGACACTGAGACACTGTGACGCAGAGACTCTGAGACGCAGAGACGCAGAGACACTGAGACTCTGAGACGCAGAGACGTAGAGACACTGAGACTCTGAGACGCAGAGACGCAGAGACTCTGAGACGCAGAGACTCTGAGACGCAGAGACACTGAGACTCTGAGACACTGAGACGCAGAGACGCAGAGACACTGAGACGCAGAGACACTGAGACTCTGAGACACTGAGATGCAGAGACTCTGAGACGCAGAGACGCAGAGACACTGAGACTCTGAGACGCAGAGACGCAGAGACACTGAGACGCAGAGACTCTGAGACTCTGAGACACTGAGACGCAGAGACTCAGAGACACTGAGACACTGAGACGCAGAGACTCTGAGACGCAGAGACACTGAGACTCAGAGACACTGAGACACTGAGGCGCATAGACTCTGAGACACTGAGACGCAGAGACTCTGAGACGCAGAGACACTGAGACGCAGAGACGCAGAGACGCAGAGACACTGAGACTCTGAGACGCAGAGACTCAGAGACACTGAGACTCTGAGATGCAGAGACTCTGAGACGCAGAGACACTGAGACTCTGAGACGCGGAGACTCAGAGACACTGAGACACGGAGACACGGAGACACGGAGACATGGAGACTCTGAGACGCAGAGACTCTGAGACGCAGAGACACTGAGACTCAGAGAGACTGAGACTCTGAGACGCAGAGACTCTGAGACGCAGAGACACTGAGACTCAGAGACACTGAGACACTGAGACGCAGAGACTCTGAGACGCAGAGACTCTGAGACGCAGAGACACTGAGACTCAGAGACACTGAGACACTGAGACGCAGAGACTCTGAGACGCAGAGACACTGAGACTCAGAGACACTGAGACACTGAGACGCAGAGACTCAGAGACACAGAGACACGGAGACACGGAGGCGCAGAGACACTGAGACACTGAGACTCTGAGACGCAGAGACTCTGAGACGCAGAGACACTGAGACACTGAGACTCTGAGACGCAGAGACACTGAGACTCAGAGACACTGAGACGCAGTGACTCAGAGACGCAGAGACTCTGAGACGCAGAGACACTGAGACTCAGAGACTCTGAGACGCAGAGACGCTGATACGCAGAGACTCTGAGACTCTGAGACACTGAGACACTGAGACTCAGAGACACTGAGACACTGAGACTCAGAGACTCTGAGACTCTGAGACACTGAGACTCAGAGACACTGAGACACTGAGACCCAGAGACTCTGAGACGCAGAGACACTGAGACTCAGAGACACTGAGACACTGAGACGCAGAGACTCAGAGACGCAGAGACTCTGAGACGCAGAGACACTGAGACTCTGAGACACTGAGACACTGAGACTCAGTGACACTGAGACACTGAGACGCAGAGACTCTGAGACACAGAGACACTGAGACTCAGAGACTCTGAGACTCTGAGACACTGAGACACTGAGACTCAGAGACACTGAGACACTGAGACGCAGAGACTCTGAGACGCAGAGACACTGAGACTCTGAGACACTGAGACGCAGAGACTCTGAGACGCAGAGACTCTGAGACGCAGAGACACTGAGACTCTGAGACACTGAGACGCAGAGACGCAGAGACACTGAGACTCTGAGACGCAGAGACGCAGAGACACTGAGACGCAGAGACACTGAGACTCTGAGACACTGAGATGCAGAGACTCTGAGACGCAGAGGCGCAGAGACACTGAGACTCTGAGACGCAGAGACGCAGAGACACTGAGACGCAGAGACACTGAGACTCTGAGACACTGAGACGCAGAGACGCAGAGACGCAGAGACACTGAGACTCTGAGACACTGAGACGCAGAGACGCAGAGACGCAGAGACTCTGAGACGCAGAGACGCAGATACACTGCGACTCTGAGACGCAGAGACGCAGAGACAGTGAGACTCTGAGACGCAGAGACACTGAGACACTGTGACGCAGAGACTCTGAGACGCAGAGACGCAGAGACACTGAGACTCAGAGACACTGAGACACTGAGACGCAGAGACTCAGAGACACAGAGACACGGAGACACGGAGACACGGAGGCGCAGAGACACTGAGACACTGAGACTCTGAGACGCAGAGACTCTGAGACGCAGAGACACTGAGACGCAGAGACTCTGAGACGCAGAGACACTGAGACTCTGAGACACTGAGACGCAGAGACACTGAGACTCTGAGACACTGAGACGCAGAGACTCTGAGACGCAGAGACGCAGAGACACTGAGACTCTGAGACGCAGAGACGCAGAGACACTGAGACGCAGAGACACTGAGACACAGAGACTCTGAGACGCAGAGACGCAGACCACTGAGACTCTGAGACGCAGAGACACTGAGACTCAGAGAGTCAGAGACTCAGAGACACTGAGACACTGAGACACGGAGACACGGAGACACTGAGACTCTGAGACGCAGAGACGCAGAGACACTGAGACTCTGAGACGCAGAGACACCGAGACTCAGAGACTCAGAGACTCAGAGACACGGAGACACTGAGACGCAGAGACTCTGAGACACGGAGACACTGAGACGCAGAGACACTGAGACTCTGAGACACTGAGACGCAGAGACTCTGAGACGCAGAGACTCTGAGACGCAGAGACACTGAGACTCTGAGACACTGAGACGCAGAGACACTGAGACTCTGAGACACTGAGACGCAGAGACTCTGAGACGCAGAGACTCTGAGACGCAGAGACTCAGAGACACTGAGACACGGAGACACGGAGACGCAGAGACACTGAGACACTGTGACTCTGAGACGCAGAGACTCAGAGACACTGAGACACGGAGACACGGAGACACGGAGACTCTGAGACGCAGAGACTCTGAGACGCAGAGACACTGAGACTCAGAGACACTGAGACACTGAGACGCAGAGACTCTGAGACGCAGAGACACTGAGACACTGAGACGCAGAGACTCAGAGACGCAGAGACTCTGAGACGCAGAGACACTGAGACGCAGAGACACTGAGACTCAGAGACACTGAGACACTGAGACGCAGAGACTCTGAGACACAGAGACTCTGAGACGCAGAGACTCTGAGACGCAGAGACTCTGAGACGCAGAGACACTGAGACTCAGAGACACTGAGACGCAGGGAGTCTGAGACGCAGAGACTCTGAGACGCAGAGACTCTGAGACGCAGAGACACTGAGACACTGAGACTCAGAGACACTGAGACACTGAGACGCAGAGACTCTGAGACGCAGAGACACTGAGACTCAGAGACTCAGAGACGCAAGACACTGAGACTCTGAGACTCTGAGACACTGAGATGCAGAGACTCTGAGACGCAGAGACTCTGAGATGCAGAGACACTGAGACTCTGAGACACTGAGACGCAGAGACTCTGAGACGCAGAGACTCTGAGACGCAGAGACACTGAGACTCTGAGACACTGAGACGCAGAGACGCAGAGACACTGAGACTCTGAGACGCAGAGACGCAGAGACACTGAGACGCAGAGACACTGAGACTCTGAGACACTGAGATGCAGAGACTCTGAGACGCAGAGACGCAGAGACACTGAGACTCTGAGACGCAGAGACGCAGAGACACTGAGACGCAGAGACACTGAGACTCTGAGACACTGAGACGCAGAGACGCAGAGACGCAGATACACTGAGACTCTGAGACGCAGAGACGCAGAGACACTGAGACTCTGAGACGCAGAGACACTGAGACACTGTGACGCAGAGACTCTGAGACGCAGAGACGCAGAGACACTGAGACTCTGAGACGCAGAGACGTAGAGACACTGAGACTCTGAGACGCAGAGACGCAGAGACGCAGAGACTCTGAGACGCAGAGACTCTGAGACGCAGAGACACTGAGACTCTGAGACACTGAGACGCAGAGACGCAGAGACACTGAGACGCAGAGACACTGAGACTCTGAGACACTGAGATGCAGAGACTCTGAGACGCAGAGACGCAGAGACACTGAGACTCTGAGACGCAGAGACGCAGAGACACTGAGACGCAGAGACTCTGAGACGCAGAGACACTGAGACTCAGAGACTCTGAGACTCTGAGACACTGAGACTCAGAGACACTGAGACACTGAGACGCAGAGACTCTGAGACGCAGAGACACTGAGACTCAGAGACACTGAGACACTGAGGCGCATAGACTCTGAGACACTGAGACGCAGAGACTCTGAGACGCAGAGACACTGAGACGCAGAGACGCAGAGACGCAGAGACACTGAGACTCTGAGACGCAGAGACTCAGAGACACTGAGACTCTGAGACGCAGAGACTCTGAGACGCAGAGACACTGAGACTCTGAGACGCGGAGACTCAGAGACACTGAGACACGGAGACACGGAGACACGGAGACATGGAGACTCTGAGACGCAGAGACTCTGAGACGCAGAGACACTGAGACTCAGAGAGACTGAGACTCTGAGACGCAGAGACTCTGAGACGCAGAGACACTGAGACTCAGAGACACTGAGACACTGAGACGCAGAGACTCTGAGACGCAGAGACTCTGAGACGCAGAGACACTGAGACTCAGAGACACTGAGACACTGAGACGCAGAGACTCTGAGACGCAGAGACACTGAGACTCAGAGACACTGAGACACTGAGACGCAGAGACTCAGAGACACAGAGACACGGAGACACGGAGGCGCAGAGACACTGAGACACTGAGACTCTGAGACGCAGAGACTCTGAGACGCAGAGACACTGAGACACTGAGACTCTGAGACGCAGAGACACTGAGACTCAGAGACACTGAGACGCAGTGACTCAGAGACGCAGAGACTCTGAGACGCAGAGACACTGAGACTCAGAGACTCTGAGACGCAGAGACCCTGATACGCAGAGACTCTGAGACTCTGAGACACTGAGACACTGAGACTCAGAGACACTGAGACACTGAGACTCAGAGACTCTGAGACTCTGAGACACTGAGACTCAGAGACACTGAGACTCAGAGACTCAGAGACGCAAGACACTGAGACTCTGAGACTCTGAGACACTGAGATGCAGAGACTCTGAGACGCAGAGACTCTGAGATGCAGAGACACTGAGACTCTGAGACACTGAGACGCAGAGACTCTGAGACGCAGAGACTCTGAGACGCAGAGACACTGAGACTCTGAGACACTGAGACGCAGAGACGCAGAGACACTGAGACTCTGAGACGCAGAGACGCAGAGACACTGAGACGCAGAGACACTGAGACTCTGAGACACTGAGATGCAGAGACTCTGAGACGCAGAGACGCAGAGACACTGAGACTCTGAGACGCAGAGACGCAGAGACACTGAGACGCAGAGACACTGAGACTCTGAGACACTGAGACGCAGAGACGCAGAGACGCAGATACACTGAGACTCTGAGACGCAGAGACGCAGAGACACTGAGACTCTGAGACGCAGAGACACTGAGACACTGTGACGCAGAGACTCTGAGACGCAGAGACGCAGAGACACTGAGACTCTGAGACGCAGAGACGTAGAGACACTGAGACTCTGAGACGCAGAGACGCAGAGACTCTGAGACGCAGAGACTCTGAGACGCAGAGACACTGAGACTCTGAGACACTGAGACGCAGAGACGCAGAGACACTGAGACGCAGAGACACTGAGACTCTGAGACACTGAGATGCAGAGACTCTGAGACGCAGAGACGCAGAGACACTGAGACTCTGAGACGCAGAGACGCAGAGACACTGAGACGCAGAGACTCTGAGACGCAGAGACACTGAGACTCTGAGACACTGAGACGCAGAGACGCAGAGACACTGAGACTCTGAGACGCAGAGACGCAGAGACACTGAGACGCAGAGACACTGAGACTCTGAGACACTGAGATGCAGAGACACTGAGACTCAGAGACACTGAGACACTGAGACGCAGAGACTCTGAGACGCAGAGACTCTGAGACGCAGAGACACTGAGACTCAGAGACACTGAGACACTGAGACGCAGAGACTCTGAGACGCAGAGACACTGAGACTCAGAGACACTGAGACACTGAGACGCAGAGACTCAGAGACACAGAGACACGGAGACACGGAGACACGGAGGCGCAGAGACACTGAGACACTGAGACTCTGAGACGCAGAGACTCTGAGACGCAGAGACACTGAGACACTGAGACTCTGAGACGCAGAGACACTGAGACTCAGAGACACTGAGACGCAGTGACTCAGAGACGCAGAGACTCTGAGACGCAGAGACACTGAGACTCAGAGAGTCTGAGACTCTGAGACACTGAGACACTGGGACTAAGAGACACTGAGACTCAGAGAGTCTGAGACTCTGAGACACTGAGACACTGAGACGCAGAGACTCTGAGACGCAGAGACTCTGAGACTCAGAGACACTGAGACGCAGAGACTCTGAGACACTGAGACGCAGAGACTCTGAGACGCAGAGACACTGAGACGCAGAGACGCAGAGACGCAGAGACACTGAGACTCTGAGACGCAGAGACTCAGAGAAACTGAGACACGGAGACACGGAGACACTGAGACGCAGAGACACTGAGACTCTGAGACGCAGAGACTCAGAGATACTGAGACACGGAGACACAGAGACACTGAGACACAGAGACACTGAGACGCAGAGACTCAGAGACACTGAGACACGGAGACACGGAGACACGGAGACTCTGAGACGCAGAGACTCAGAGTCACTGAGACACGGAGACACGGAGACTCTGAGACGCAGAGACTCAGAGTCACTGAGACACGGAGACACGGAGACTCTGAGACGCAGAGACTCAGAGACACTGAGACACGGAGACACGGAGACACTGAGACGCAGAGACACTGAGACTCAGAGACACTGAGACACTGAGACGCAGAGACTCTGAGACGCAGAGACACTGAGACTCTGAGACACTGAGACGCAGAGACTCAGAGACGCAGAGACTCTGAGACGCAGAGACTCAGAGTCACTGAGACACGGAGACACGGAGACTCTGAGACGCAGAGACTCAGAGACACTGAGACACGGAGACACGGAGACACTGAGACGCAGAGACACTGAGACTCAGAGACACTGAGACACTGAGACGCAGAGACTCTGAGACGCAGAGACACTGAGACTCTGAGACACTGAGACGCAGAGACTCAGAGACGCAGAGACTCTGAGACGCAGAGACACTGAGACTCTGAGACAGTGAGACTCAGTGACACTGAGACACTGAGACGCAGAGACTCTGAGACGCAGAGACACTGAGACTCAGAGACTCTGAGACTCTGAGACACTGAGACTCAGAGACACTGAGACACTGAGACGCAGAGACTCTGAGACGCAGAGACACTGAGACTCAGAGACACTGAGACACTGAGACGCATAGACTCTGAGACACTGAGACGCAGAGACTCTGAGACGCAGAGACACTGAGACGCAGAGACGCAGAGACGCAGAGACACTGAGACTCTGAGACGCAGAGACTCAGAGACACTGAGACTCTGAGACGCAGAGACTCTGAGACGCAGAGACACTGAGACTCTGAGACGCGGAGACTCAGAGACACTGAGACACGGAGACACGGAGACACGGAGACATGGAGACTCTGAGACGCAGAGACTCTGAGACGCAGAGACACTGAGACTCAGAGAGACTGAGACTCTGAGACGCAGAGACTCTGAGACGCAGAGACACTGAGACTCAGAGACACTGAGACACTGAGACGCAGAGACTCTGAGACGCAGAGACTCTGAGACGCAGAGACACTGAGACTCAGAGACACTGAGACACTGAGACGCAGAGACTCTGAGACGCAGAGACACTGAGACTCAGAGACACTGAGACACTGAGACGCAGAGACTCAGAGACACAGAGACACGGAGACACGGAGGCGCAGAGACACTGAGACACTGAGACTCTGAGACGCAGAGACTCTGAGACGCAGAGACACTGAGACACTGAGACTCTGAGACGCAGAGACACTGAGACTCAGAGACACTGAGACGCAGTGACTCAGAGACGCAGAGACTCTGAGACGCAGAGACACTGAGACTCAGAGACTCTGAGACGCAGAGACCCTGATACGCAGAGACTCTGAGACTCTGAGACACTGAGACACTGAGACTCAGAGACACTGAGACACTGAGACTCAGAGACTCTGAGACTCTGAGACACTGAGACTCAGAGACACTGAGACACTGAGACCCAGAGACTCTGAGACGCAGAGACACTGAGACTCAGAGACACTGAGACACTGAGACGCAGAGACTCAGAGACGCAGAGACTCTGAGACGCAGAGACACTGAGACTCTGAGACACTGAGACACTGAGACTCAGTGACACTGAGACACTGAGACGCAGAGACTCTGAGACACAGAGACACTGAGACTCAGAGACTCTGAGACTCTGAGACACTGAGACACTGAGACTCAGAGACACTGAGACACTGAGACGCAGAGACTCTGAGACGCAGAGACACTGAGACTCTGAGACACTGAGACGCAGAGACTCTGAGACGCAGAGACTCTGAGACGCAGAGACACTGAGACGCAGAGACACTGAGACGCAGAGACGCAGAGACACTGAGACTCTGAGACGCAGAGACGCAGAGACACTGAGACGCAGAGACACTGAGACTCTGAGACACTGAGATGCAGAGACTCTGAGACGCAGAGACGCAGAGACACTGAGACTCTGAGACGCAGAGACGCAGAGACACTGAGACGCAGAGACACTGAGACTCTGAGACACTGAGACGCAGAGACGCAGAGACGCAGAGACACTGAGACTCTGAGACACTGAGACGCAGAGACGCAGAGACGCAGAGACTCTGAGACGCAGAGACGCAGATACACTGCGACTCTGAGACGCAGAGACGCAGAGACAGTGAGACTCTGAGACGCAGAGACACTGAGACACTGTGACGCAGAGACTCTGAGACGCAGAGACGCAGAGACACTGAGACTCAGAGACACTGAGACACTGAGACGCAGAGACTCAGAGACACAGAGACACGGAGACACGGAGACACGGAGGCGCAGAGACACTGAGACACTGAGACTCTGAGACGCAGAGACTCTGAGACGCAGAGACACTGAGACGCAGAGACTCTGAGACGCAGAGACACTGAGACTCTGAGACACTGAGACGCAGAGACACTGAGACTCTGAGACACTGAGACGCAGAGACTCTGAGACGCAGAGACGCAGAGACACTGAGACTCTGAGACGCAGAGACGCAGAGACACTGAGACGCAGAGACACTGAGACGCAGAGACTCTGAGACGCAGAGACGCAGACCACTGAGACTCTGAGACGCAGAGACACTGAGACTCAGAGAGTCAGAGACTCAGAGACACTGAGACACTGAGACACTGAGACACGGAGACACTGAGACTCTGAGACGCAGAGACGCAGAGACACTGAGACTCTGAGACGCAGAGACACCGAGACTCAGAGACTCAGAGACACGGAGACACTGAGACGCAGAGACTCTGAGACACGGAGACACTGAGACGCAGAGACACTGAGACTCTGAGACACTGAGACGCAGAGACTCTGAGACGCAGAGACTCTGAGACGCAGAGACACTGAGACTCTGAGACACTGAGACGCAGAGACACTGAGACTCTGAGACACTGAGACGCAGAGACTCTGAGACGCAGAGACTCTGAGACGCAGAGACTCAGAGACACTGAGACACGGAGACACGGAGACGCAGAGACACTGAGACACTGTGACTCTGAGACGCAGAGACTCAGAGACACTGAGACACGGAGACACGGAGACACGGAGACTCTGAGACGCAGAGACTCTGAGACGCAGAGACACTGAGACTCAGAGACACTGAGACACTGAGACGCAGAGACTCTGAGACGCAGAGACTCTGAGACGCAGAGACACTGAGACTCAGAGACACTGAGACACTGAGACGCAGAGACTCTGAGACGCAGAGACACTGAGACACTGAGACGCAGAGACTCAGAGACGCAGATACTCTGAGACGCAGAGACTCTGAGAAGCCGAGACACTGAGACTCAGAGACACTGAGACACTGAGACGCAGAGACTCAGAGACGCAGAGACTCTGAGACGCAGAGACTCTGAGACGCAGAGACACTGAGACTCAGAGACACTGAGACACTGAGACGCAGAGACTCAGAGACGCAGAGACTCTGAGACGCAGAGACTCTGAGACGCAGAGACACTGAGACTCAGAGACACTGAGACACTGAGACGCAGAGACTCAGAGACGCAGAGACTCTGAGACGCAGAGACACTGAGACGCAGAGACACTGAGACTCAGAGACACTGAGACACTGAGACGCAGAGACTCTGAGACACAGAGACTCTGAGACGCAGAGACTCTGAGACGCAGAGACTCTGAGACGCAGAGACACTGAGACTCAGAGACACTGAGACGCAGGGAGTCTGAGACGCAGAGACTCTGAGACGCAGAGACTCTGAGACGCAGAGACACTGAGACACTGAGACTCAGAGACACTGAGACACTGAGACGCAGAGACTCTGAGACGCAGAGACACTGAGACTCAGAGACTCAGAGACGCAAGACACTGAGACTCTGAGACTCTGAGACACTGAGATGCAGAGACTCTGAGACGCAGAGACTCTGAGATGCAGAGACACTGAGACTCTGAGACACTGAGACGCAGAGACTCTGAGACGCAGAGACTCTGAGACGCAGAGACACTGAGACTCTGAGACACTGAGACGCAGAGACGCAGAGACACTGAGACTCTGAGACGCAGAGACGCAGAGACACTGAGACGCAGAGACACTGAGACTCTGAGACACTGAGATGCAGAGACTCTGAGACGCAGAGACGCAGAGACACTGAGACTCTGAGACGCAGAGACGCAGAGACACTGAGACGCAGAGACACTGAGACTCTGAGACACTGAGACGCAGAGACGCAGAGACGCAGATACACTGAGACTCTGAGACGCAGAGACGCAGAGACACTGAGACTCTGAGACGCAGAGACACTGAGACACTGTGACGCAGAGACTCTGAGACGCAGAGACGCAGAGACACTGAGACTCTGAGACGCAGAGACGTAGAGACACTGAGACTCTGAGACGCAGAGACGCAGAGACTCTGAGACGCAGAGACTCTGAGACGCAGAGACACTGAGACTCTGAGACACTGAGACGCAGAGACGCAGAGACACTGAGACGCAGAGACACTGAGACTCTGAGACACTGAGATGCAGAGACTCTGAGACGCAGAGACGCAGAGACACTGAGACTCTGAGACGCAGAGACGCAGAGACACTGAGACGCAGAGACTCTGAGACGCAGAGACACTGAGACTCAGAGACTCTGAGACTCTGAGACACTGAGACTCAGAGACACTGAGACACTGAGACGCAGAGACTCTGAGACGCAGAGACACTGAGACTCAGAGACACTGAGACACTGAGGCGCATAGACTCTGAGACACTGAGACGCAGAGACTCTGAGACGCAGAGACACTGAGACGCAGAGACGCAGAGACGCAGAGACACTGAGACTCTGAGACGCAGAGACTCAGAGACACTGAGACTCTGAGACGCAGAGACTCTGAGACGCAGAGACACTGAGACTCTGAGACGCGGAGACTCAGAGACACTGAGACACGGAGACACGGAGACACGGAGACATGGAGACTCTGAGACGCAGAGACTCTGAGACGCAGAGACACTGAGACTCAGAGAGACTGAGACTCTGAGACGCAGAGACTCTGAGACGCAGAGACACTGAGACTCAGAGACACTGAGACACTGAGACGCAGAGACTCTGAGACGCAGAGACTCTGAGACGCAGAGACACTGAGACTCAGAGACACTGAGACACTGAGACGCGAGACTCTGAGACGCAGAGACACTGAGACTCAGAGACACTGAGACACTGAGACGCAGAGACTCAGAGACACAGAGACACGGAGACACGGAGGCGCAGAGACACTGAGACACTGAGACTCTGAGACGCAGAGACTCTGAGACGCAGAGACACTGAGACACTGAGACTCTGAGACGCAGAGACACTGAGACTCAGAGACACTGAGACGCAGTGACTCAGAGACGCAGAGACTCTGAGACGCAGAGACACTGAGATTCAGAGACTCTGAGACGCAGAGACCCTGATACGCAGAGACTCTGAGACTCTGAGACACTGAGACACTGAGACTCAGAGACACTGAGACACTGAGACTCAGAGACTCTGAGACTCTGAGACACTGAGACTCAGAGACACTGAGACTCAGAGACTCAGAGACGGAAGACACTGAGACTCTGAGACTCTGAGACACTGAGATGCAGAGACTCTGAGACGCAGAGACTCTGAGATGCAGAGACACTGAGACTCTGAGACACTGAGACGCAGAGACTCTGAGACGCAGAGACTCTGAGACGCAGAGACACTGAGACTCTGAGACACTGAGACGCAGAGACGCAGAGACACTGAGACTCTGAGACGCAGAGACGCAGAGACACTGAGACGCAGAGACACTGAGACTCTGAGACACTGAGATGCAGAGACTCTGAGACGCAGAGACGCAGAGACACTGAGACTCTGAGACGCAGAGACGCAGAGACACTGAGACGCAGAGACACTGAGACTCTGAGACACTGAGACGCAGAGACGCAGAGACGCAGATACACTGAGACTCTGAGACGCAGAGACGCAGAGACACTGAGACTCTGAGACGCAGAGACACTGAGACACTGTGACGCAGAGACTCTGAGACGCAGAGACGCAGAGACACTGAGACTCTGAGACGCAGAGACGTAGAGACACTGAGACTCTGAGACGCAGAGACGCAGAGACTCTGAGACGCAGAGACTCTGAGACGCAGAGACACTGAGACTCTGAGACACTGAGACGCAGAGACGCAGAGACACTGAGACGCAGAGACACTGAGACTCTGAGACACTGAGATGCAGAGACTCTGAGACGCAGAGACGCAGAGACACTGAGACTCTGAGACGCAGAGACGCAGAGACACTGAGACGCAGAGACTCTGAGACGCAGAGACACTGAGACTCAGAGACTCTGAGACTCTGAGACACTGAGACTCAGAGACACTGAGACACTGAGACGCAGAGACTCTGAGACGCAGAGACACTGAGACTCAGAGACACTGAGACACTGAGGCGCATAGACTCTGAGACACTGAGACTCTGAGACGCAGAGACACTGAGACGCAGAGACGCAGAGACGCAGAGACACTGAGACTCTGAGACGCAGAGACTCAGAGACACTGAGACTCTGAGATGCAGAGACTCTGAGACGCAGAGACACTGAGACTCTGAGACGCGGAGACTCAGAGACACTGAGACACGGAGACACGGAGACACGGAGACATGGAGACTCTGAGACGCAGAGACTCTGAGACGCAGAGACACTGAGACTCAGAGAGACTGAGACTCTGAGACGCAGAGACTCTGAGACGCAGAGACACTGAGACTCAGAGACACTGAGACACTGAGACGCAGAGACTCTGAGACGCAGAGACTCTGAGACGCAGAGACACTGAGACTCAGAGACACTGAGACACTGAGACGCAGAGACTCTGAGACGCAGAGACACTGAGACTCAGAGACACTGAGACACTGAGACGCAGAGACTCAGAGACACAGAGACACGGAGACACGGAGGCGCAGAGACACTGAGACACTGAGACTCTGAGACGCAGAGACTCTGAGACGCAGAGACACTGAGACACTGAGACTCTGAGACGCAGAGACACTGAGACTCAGAGACACTGAGACGCAGTGACTCAGAGACGCAGAGACTCTGAGACGCAGAGACACTGAGACTCAGAGACTCTGAGACGCAGAGACGCTGATACGCAGAGACTCTGAGACTCTGAGACACTGAGACACTGAGACTCAGAGACACTGAGACACTGAGACTCAGAGACTCTGAGACTCTGAGACACTGAGACTCAGAGACACTGAGACACTGAGACCCAGAGACTCTGAGACGCAGAGACACTGAGACTCAGAGACACTGAGACACTGAGACGCAGAGACTCAGAGACGCAGAGACTCTGAGACGCAGAGACACTGAGACTCTGAGACACTGAGACACTGAGACTCAGTGACACTGAGACACTGAGACGCAGAGACTCTGAGACACAGAGACACTGAGACTCAGAGACTCTGAGACTCTGAGACACTGAGACACTGAGACTCAGAGACACTGAGACACTGAGACGCAGAGACTCTGAGACGCAGAGACACTGAGACTCTGAGACACTGAGACGCAGAGACTCTGAGACGCAGAGACTCTGAGACGCAGAGACACTGAGACTCTGAGACACTGAGACGCAGAGACGCAGAGACACTGAGACTCTGAGACGCAGAGACGCAGAGACACTGAGACGCAGAGACACTGAGACTCTGAGACACTGAGATGCAGAGACTCTGAGACGCAGAGGCGCAGAGACACTGAGACTCTGAGACGCAGAGACGCAGAGACACTGAGACGCAGAGACACTGAGACTCTGAGACACTGAGACGCAGAGACGCAGAGACGCAGATACACTGAGACTCTGAGACACTGAGACGCAGAGACGCAGAGACGCAGAGACTCTGAGACGCAGAGACGCAGATACACTGCGACTCTGAGACGCAGAGACGCAGAGACAGTGAGACTCTGAGACGCAGAGACACTGAGACACTGTGACGCAGAGACTCTGAGACGCAGAGACGCAGAGACACTGAGACTCAGAGACACTGAGACACTGAGACGCAGAGACTCAGAGACACAGAGACACGGAGACACGGAGACACGGAGGCGCAGAGACACTGAGACACTGAGACTCTGAGACGCAGAGACTCTGAGACGCAGAGACACTGAGACGCAGAGACTCTGAGACGCAGAGACACTGAGACTCTGAGACACTGAGACGCAGAGACACTGAGACTCTGAGACACTGAGACGCAGAGACTCTGAGACGCAGAGACGCAGAGACACTGAGACTCTGAGACGCAGAGACGCAGAGACACTGAGACGCAGAGACACTGAGACACAGAGACTCTGAGACGCAGAGACGCAGACCACTGAGACTCTGAGACGCAGAGACACTGAGACTCAGAGAGTCAGAGACTCAGAGACACTGAGACACTGAGACACGGAGACACGGAGACACTGAGACTCTGAGACGCAGAGACGCAGAGACACTGAGACTCTGAGACGCAGAGACACCGAGACTCAGAGACTCAGAGACTCAGAGACACGGAGACACTGAGACGCAGAGACTCTGAGACACGGAGACACTGAGACGCAGAGACACTGAGACTCTGAGACACTGAGACGCAGAGACTCTGAGACGCAGAGACTCTGAGACGCAGAGACACTGAGACTCTGAGACACTGAGACGCAGAGACACTGAGACTCTGAGACACTGAGACGCAGAGACTCTGAGACGCAGAGACTCTGAGACGCAGAGACTCAGAGACACTGAGACACGGAGACACGGAGACGCAGAGACAATGAGACACTGTGACTCTGAGACGCAGAGACTCAGAGACACTGAGACACGGAGACACGGAGACACGGAGACTCTGAGACGCAGAGACTCTGAGACGCAGAGACACTGAGACTCAGAGACACTGAGACACTGAGACGCAGAGACTCTGAGACGCAGAGACACTGAGACACTGAGACGCAGAGACTCAGAGACGCAGATACTCTGAGACGCAGAGACTCTGAGAAGCCGAGACACTGAGACTCAGAGACACTGAGACACTGAGACGCAGAGACTCAGAGACGCAGAGACTCTGAGACGCAGAGACTCTGAGACGCAGAGACACTGAGACTCAGAGACACTGAGACACTGAGACGCAGAGACTCAGAGACGCAGAGACTCTGAGACGCAGAGACTCTGAGACGCAGAGACACTGAGACTCAGAGACACTGAGACACTGAGACGCAGAGACTTTGAGACGCAGAGACTCTGAGACGCAGAGACACTGAGACTCAGAGACACTGAGACACTGAGACGCAGAGACTCTGAGACACAGAGACTCTGAGACGCAGAGACTCTGAGACGCAGAGACTCTGAGACGCAGAGACACTGAGACTCAGAGACACTGAGACACAGGGAGTCTGAGACGCAGAGACTCTGAGACGCAGAGACTCTGAGACGCAGAGACACTGAGACACTGAGACTCAGAGACACTGAGACACTGAGACGCAGAGACTCTGAGACGCAGAGACACTGAGACTCAGAGACTCAGAGACGCAAGACACTGAGACTCTGAGACTCTGAGACACTGAGATGCAGAGACTCTGAGACGCAGAGACTCTGAGATGCAGAGACACTGAGACTCTGAGACACTGAGACGCAGAGACTCTGAGACGCAGAGACTCTGAGACGCAGAGACACTGAGACTCTGAGACACTGAGACGCAGAGACGCAGAGACACTGAGACTCTGAGACGCAGAGACGCAGAGACACTGAGACGCAGAGACACTGAGACTCTGAGACACTGAGATGCAGAGACTCTGAGACGCAGAGACGCAGAGACACTGAGACTCTGAGACGCAGAGACGCAGAGACACTGAGACGCAGAGACACTGAGACTCTGAGACACTGAGACGCAGAGACGCAGAGACGCAGATACACTGAGACTCTGAGACGCAGAGACGCAGAGACACTGAGACTCTGAGACGCAGAGACACTGAGACACTGTGACGCAGAGACTCTGAGACGCAGAGACGCAGAGACACTGAGACTCTGAGACGCAGAGACGCAGAGACACTGAGACTCTGAGACGCAGAGACGCAGAGACTCTGAGACGCAGAGACTCTGAGACGCAGAGACACTGAGACTCTGAGACACTGAGACGCAGAGACGCAGAGACACTGAGACGCAGAGACACTGAGACTCTGAGACACTGAGATGCAGAGACTCTGAGACGCAGAGACGCAGAGACACTGAGACTCTGAGACGCAGAGACGCAGAGACACTGAGACGCAGAGACACTGAGACTCTGAGACACTGAGACGCAGAGACGCAGAGACGCAGAGACTCTGAGACGCAGAGACGCAGATACACTGAGACTCTGAGACGCAGAGACGCAGAGACACTGAGACTCTGAGACGCAGAGACACTGAGACACTGTGACGCAGAGACTCTGAGACGCAGAGACACTGAGACTCTGAGACGCAGAGACGCAGAGACACTGAGACTCTGAGACGCAGAGACGCAGAGACTCTGAGACGCAGAGACTCTGAGACGCAGAGACACTGAGACTCTGAGACACTGAGACGCAGAGACACTGAGACTCTGAGACACTGAGACGCAGAGACTCTGAGACGCAGAGACGCAGAGACACTGAGACTCTGAGACGCAGAGACGCAGAGACACTGAGACGCAGAGACACTGAGACGCAGAGACTCTGAGACGCAGAGACGCAGACCACTGAGACTCTGAGACGCAGAGACACTGAGACTCAGAGGGTCAGAGACTCAGAGACACTGAGACACTGAGACACGGAGACACTGAGACTCTGAGACGCAGAGACGCAGAGATACTGAGACTCTGAGACGCAGAGACACTGAGACTCAGAGACTCAGAGACACGGAGACACTGAGACGCAGAGACTCTGAGACACGGAGACACTGAGACGCAGAGACACTGAGACTCTGAGACACTGAGACGCAGAGACTCTGAGACGCAGAGACTCTGAGACGCAGAGACACTGAGACTCTGAGACACTGAGACGCAGAGACACTGAGACTCTGAGACACTGAGACGCAGAGACTCTGAGACGCAGAGACGCAGAGACACTGAGACTCTGAGACGCATAGACGCAGAGACACTGAGACGCAGAGACACTGAGACGCAGAGACTCTGAGACTCTGAGACACTGAGACGCAGAGACGCAGAGACACTGAGACTCTGAGACGCAGAGACGCAGAGACACTGAGACTCTGAGACGCAGAGACGCAGAGACACTGAGACTCTGAGACGCAGAGACACTGAGACTCAGAGAGTCAGAGACTCAGAGACACTGAGACACGGAGACACTGAGACGCAGAGACTCTGAGACGCAGAGACGCAGAGACACTGAGACTCTGAGACACTGAGACGCAGAGACTCTGAGACGCAGAGACTCTGAGACGCAGAGACACTGAGACTCTGAGACACTGAGACACTGAGACTCTGAGACACTGAGACGCAGAGACTCTGAGACGCAGAGACACTGAGACTCTGAGACGCAGAGACGCAGAGACACTGAGACGCAGAGACACTGAGACGCAGAGACTCTGAGACACTGAGACGCAGAGACGCAGAGACACTGAGACTCTGAGACGCAGAGACGCAGAGACTCTGAGACTCTGAGACACTGAGACGCAGAGACACTGAGACTCAGAGACTCTGAGACTCTGAGACACTGAGACTCAGAGACACTGAGACACTGAGACGCAGAGACTCAGAGACTCAGAGACTCTGAGACGCAGAGACTCTGAGATGCAGAGACACTGAGACTCTGAGACACTGAGACACTGAGACTCAGTGACACTGAGACACTGAGACGCAGAGACTCTGAGACGCAGAGACACTGAGACTCAGAGAGTCTGAGACTCTGAGACACTGAGACACTGGGACTCAGAGACACTGAGACACTGAGACGCAGAGACTCTGAGACGCAGAGACACTGAGACTCAGAGACACTGAGACGCAGAGACTCTGAGACACTGAGACGCAGAGACTCTGAGACGCAGAGACACTGAGACGCAGAGACGCAGAGACGCAGAGACACAGAGACTCTGAGACGCAGAGACTCAGAGAAACTGAGACACGGAGACACGGAGACACTGAGACGCAGAGACACTGAGACTCTGAGACGCAGAGACTCAGAGATACTGAGACACGGAGACACGGAGACACTGAGACACAGAGACACTGAGACGCAGAGACTCAGAGACACTGAGACACGGAGACACGGAGACACGGAGACTCTGAGACGCAGAGACTCAGAGTCACTGAGACACGGAGACACGGAGACACGGAGACTCTGAGACGCAGAGACTCAGAGACACTGAGACACGGAGACACGGAGACACTATGACGCAGAGACACTGAGACTCAGAGACACTGAGACACTGAGACGCAGAGACTCTGAGACGCAGAGACACTGAGACTCAGAGACACTGAGACACTGAGACGCAGAGACTCAGAGACGCCGAGACTCTGAGGACGCAGAGACACTGAGACTCTGAGACACTGAGACACTGAGACTCAGTGACACTGAGACACTGAGACGCAGAGACTCTGAGACGCAGAGACACTGAGACTCAGAGACTCTGAGACTCTGAGAAACTGAGACTCAGAGACACTGAGACACTGAGACGCAGAGACTCTGAGACGCAGAGACACTGAGACTCAGAGACACTGAGACACTGAGACGCATAGACTCTGAGACACTGAGACGCAGAGACTCTGAGACGCAGAGACACTGAGACGCAGAGACGCAGAGACGCAGAGACACTGAGACTCTGAGACGCAGAGACTCAGAGACACTGAGACTCTGAGACGCAGAGACTCTGAGACGCAGAGACACTGAGACTCTGAGACGCGGAGACTCAGAGACACTGAGACACGGAGACACGGAGACACGGAGACATGGAGACTCTGAGACGCAGAGACTCTGAGACGCAGAGACACTGAGACTCAGAGAGACTGAGACTCTGAGACGCAGAGACTCTGAGACGCAGAGACTCTGAGACGAAGAGACACTGAGACTCAGAGACACTGAGACACTGAGACGCAGAGACTCTGAGACGCAGAGACACTGAGACTCAGAGACACTGAGACACTGAGACGCAGAGACTCAGAGACACAGAGACACGGAGACACGGAGACACGGAGGCGCAGAGACACTGAGACACTGAGACTCTGAGACGCAGAGACTCTGAGACGCAGAGACACTGAGACACTGAGACTCTGAGACGCAGAGACACTGAGACTCAGAGACACTGAGACGCAGTGACTCAGAGACGCAGAGACTCTGAGACGCAGAGACACTGAGACTCAGAGAGTCTGAGACTCTGAGACACTGAGACACTGGGACTAAGAGACACTGAGACTCAGAGAGTCTGAGACTCTGAGACACTGAGACACTGAGACGCAGAGACTCTGAGACGCAGAGACTCTGAGACTCAGAGACACTGAGACGCAGAGACTCTGAGACACTGAGACGCAGAGACTCTGAGACGCAGAGACACTGAGACGCAGAGACGCAGAGACACTGAGACTCTGAGACGCAGAGACTCAGAGAAACTGAGACACGGAGACACGGAGACACTGAGACGCAGAGACACTGAGACTCTGAGACGCAGAGACTCAGAGATACTGAGACACGGAGACACAGAGACACTGAGACACAGAGACACTGAGACGCAGAGACTCAGAGACACTGAGACACGGAGACACGGAGACACGGAGACTCTGAGACGCAGAGACTCAGAGTCACTGAGACACGGAGACACGGAGACACGGAGACTCTGAGACGCAGAGACTCAGAGACACTGAGACACGGAGACACGGAGACACTGAGACGCAGAGACACTGAGACTCAGAGACACTGAGACACTGAGACGCAGAGACTCTGAGACGCAGAGACACTGAGACTCTGAGACACTGAGACGCAGAGACTCAGAGACGCAGAGACTCTGAGACGCAGAGACACTGAGACTCTGAGACACTGAGACTCAGTGACACTGAGACACTGAGACGCAGAGACTCTGAGACGCAGAGACACTGAGACTCAGAGACTCTGAGACTCTGAGACACTGAGACTCAGAGACACTGAGACACTGAGACGCAGAGACTCTGAGACGCAGAGACACTGAGACTCAGAGACACTGAGACACTGAGACGCATAGACTCTGAGACACTGAGACGCAGAGACTCTGAGACGCAGAGACACTGAGACGCAGAGACGCAGAGACGCAGAGACACTGAGACTCTGAGACGCAGAGACTCAGAGACACTGAGACTCTGAGACGCAGAGACTCTGAGACGCAGAGACACTGAGACTCTGAGACGCGGAGACTCAGAGACACTGAGACACGGAGACACGGAGACACGGAGACATGGAGACTCTGAGACGCAGAGACTCTGAGACGCAGAGACACTGAGACTCAGAGAGACTGAGACTCTGAGACGCAGAGACTCTGAGACGCAGAGACACTGAGACTCAGAGACACTGAGACACTGAGACGCAGAGACTCTGAGACGCAGAGACTCTGAGACGCAGAGACACTGAGACTCAGAGACACTGAGACACTGAGACGCAGAGACTCTGAGACGCAGAGACACTGAGACTCAGAGACACTGAGACACTGAGACGCAGAGACTCAGAGACACAGAGACACGGAGACACGGAGACACGGAGGCGCAGAGACACTGAGACACTGAGACTCTGAGACGCAGAGACTCTGAGACGCAGAGACACTGAGACACTGAGACTCTGAGACGCAGAGACACTGAGACTCAGAGACACTGAGACGCAGTGACTCAGAGACGCAGAGACTCTGAGACGCAGAGACACTGAGACTCAGAGACTCTGAGACGCAGAGACCCTGATACGCAGAGACTCTGAGTCTCTGAGACACTGAGACACTGAGACTCAGAGACACTGAGACACTGAGACTCAGAGACTCTGAGACTCTGAGACACTGAGACTCAGAGACACTGAGACACTGAGACCCAGAGACTCTGAGACGCAGAGACACTGAGACTCAGAGACACTGAGACACTGAGACGCAGAGACTCAGAGACGCAGAGACTCTGAGACGCAGAGACACTGAGACTCTGAGACACTGAGACACTGAGACTCAGTGACACTGAGACACTGAGACGCAGAGACTCTGAGACAAAGAGACACTGAGACTCAGAGACTCTGAGACTCTGAGACACTGAGACACTGAGACTCAGAGACACTGAGACACGGAGACGCAGAGACTCTGAGACGCAGAGACACTGAGACTCTGAGACACTGAGACGCAGAGACTCTGAGACGCAGAGACTCTGAGACGCAGAGACACTGAGACTCTGAGACACTGAGACGCAGAGACGCAGAGACACTGAGACTCTGAGACGCAGAGACGCAGAGATACTGAGACGCAGAGACACTGAGACTCTGAGACACTGAGACGCAGAGACGCAGAGACTCTGAGACTCTGAGACACTGAGACGCAGAGACACTGAGACTCAGAGACTCTGAGACTCTGAGACACTGAGACTCAGAGACACTGAGACACTGAGACGCAGAGACTCAGAGACTCAGAGACTCTGAGACGCAGAGACTCTGAGATGCAGAGACACTGAGACTCTGAGACACTGAGACACTGAGACTCAGTGACACTGAGACACTGAGACGCAGAGACTCTGAGACGCAGAGACACTGAGACTCAGAGAGTCTGAGACTCTGAGACACTGAGACACTGGGACTCAGAGACACTGAGACACTGAGACGCAGAGACTCTGAGACGCAGAGACACTGAGACTCAGAGACACTGAGACGCAGAGACTCTGAGACACTGAGACGCAGAGACTCTGAGACGCAGAGACACTGAGACGCAGAGACGCAGAGACACTGAGACTCTGAGACGCAGAGACTCAGAGAAACTGAGACACGGAGACACGGAGACACTGAGACGCAGAGACACTGAGACTCTGAGACGCAGAGACTCAGAGATACTGAGACACGGAGACACGGAGACACTGAGACACAGAGACACTGAGACGCAGAGACTCAGAGACACTGAGACACGGAGACACGGAGACACGGAGACTCTGAGACGCAGAGACTCAGAGTCACTGAGACACGGAGACACGGAGACACGGAGACTCTGAGACGCAGAGACTCAGAGACACTGAGACACGGAGACACGGAGACACTATGACGCAGAGACACTGAGACTCAGAGACACTGAGACACTGAGACGCAGAGACTCTGAGACGCAGAGACACTGAGACTCAGAGACACTGAGACACTGAGACGCAGAGACTCAGAGACGCCGAGACTCTGAGACGCAGAGACACTGAGACTCTGAGACACTGAGACACTGAGACTCAGTGACACTGAGACACTGAGACGCAGAGACTCTGAGACGCAGAGACACTGAGACTCAGAGACTCTGAGACTCTGAGAAACTGAGACTCAGAGACACTGAGACACTGAGACGCAGAGACTCTGAGACGCAGAGACACTGAGACTCAGAGACACTGAGACACTGAGACACTGAGACGCATAGACTCTGAGACACTGAGACGCAGAGACTCTGAGACGCAGAGACACTGAGACGCAGAGACGCAGAGACGCAGAGACACTGAGACTCTGAGACGCAGAGACTCAGAGACACTGAGACTCTGAGACGCAGAGACTCTGAGACGCAGAGACACTGAGACTCTGAGACGCGGAGACTCAGAGACACTGAGACACGGAGACACGGAGACACGGAGACATGGAGACTCTGAGACGCAGAGACTCTGAGACGCAGAGACACTGAGACTCAGAGAGACTGAGACTCTGAGACGCAGAGACTCTGAGACGCAGAGACTCTGAGACGAAGAGACACTGAGACTCAGAGACACTGAGACACTGAGACGCAGAGACTCTGAGACGCAGAGACACTGAGACTCAGAGACACTGAGACACTGAGACGCAGAGACTCAGAGACACAGAGACACGGAGACACGGAGACACGGACGCGCAGAGACACTGAGACACTGAGACTCTGAGACGCAGAGACTCTGAGACGCAGAGACACTGAGACACTGAGACTCTGAGACGCAGAGACACTGAGACTCAGAGACACTGAGACGCAGTGACTCAGAGACGCAGAGACTCTGAGACGCAGAGACACTGAGACTCAGAGAGTCTGAGACTCTGAGACACTGAGACACTGGGACTAAGAGACACTGAGACTCAGAGAGTCTGAGACTCTGAGACACTGAGACACTGAGACGCAGAGACTCTGAGACGCAGAGACTCTGAGACTCAGAGACACTGAGACGCAGAGACTCTGAGACACTGAGACGCAGAGACTCTGAGACGCAGAGACACTGAGACGCAGAGACGCAGAGACACTGAGACTCTGAGACGCAGAGACTCAGAGAAACTGAGACACGGAGACACGGAGACACTGAGACGCAGAGACACTGAGACTCTGAGACGCAGAGACTCAGAGATACTGAGACACGGAGACACAGAGACACTGAGACACAGAGACACTGAGACGCAGAGACTCAGAGACACTGAGACACGGAGACACGGAGACACGGAGACTCTGAGACGCAGAGACTCAGAGTCACTGAGACACGGAGACACGGAGACACGGAGACTCTGAGACGCAGAGACTCAGAGACACTGAGACACGGAGACACGGAGACACTGAGACGCAGAGACACTGAGACTCAGAGACACTGAGACACTGAGACGCAGAGACTTTGAGACGCAGAGACACTGAGACTCTGAGACACTGAGACGCAGAGACACTGAGACTCAGAGACACTGAGACACTGAGACGCAGAGACTCTGAGACGCAGAGACACTGAGACTCTGAGACAGTGAGACTCAGTGACACTGAGACACTGAGACGCAGAGACTTTGAGACGCAGAGACACTGAGACTCAGAGACTCTGAGACTCTGAGACACTGAGACTCAGAGACACTGAGACACTGAGACGCAGAGACTCTGAGACGCAGAGACACTGAGACTCAGAGACACTGAGACACTGAGACGCATAGACTCTGAGACACTGAGACGCAGAGACTCTGAGACGCAGAGACACTGAGACGCAGAGACGCAGAGACGCAGAGACACTGAGACTCTGAGACGCAGAGACTCAGAGACACTGAGACTCTGAGACGCAGAGACTCTGAGACGCAGAGACACTGAGACTCTGAGACGCGGAGACTCAGAGACACTGAGACACGGAGACACGGAGACACGGAGACATGGAGACTCTGAGACGCAGAGACTCTGAGACGCAGAGACACTGAGACTCAGAGAGACTGAGACTCTGAGACGCAGAGACTCTGAGACGCAGAGACACTGAGACTCAGAGACACTGAGACACTGAGACGCAGAGACTCTGAGACGCAGAGACTCTGAGACGCAGAGACACTGAGACTCAGAGACACTGAGACACTGAGACGCAGAGACTCTGAGACGCAGAGACACTGAGACTCAGAGACACTGAGACACTGAGACGCAGAGACTCAGAGACACAGAGACACGGAGACACGGAGACACGGAGGCGCAGAGACACTGAGACACTGAGACTCTGAGACGCAGAGACTCTGAGACGCAGAGACACTGAGACACTGAGACTCTGAGACGCAGAGACACTGAGACTCAGAGACACTGAGACGCAGTGACTCAGAGACGCAGAGACTCTGAGACGCAGAGACACTGAGACTCAGAGACTCTGAGACGCAGAGACCCTGATACGCAGAGACTCTGAGTCTCTGAGACACTGAGACACTGAGACTCAGAGACACTGAGACACTGAGACTCAGAGACTCTGAGACTCTGAGACACTGAGACTCAGAGACACTGAGACACTGAGACCCAGAGACTCTGAGACGCAGAGACACTGAGACTCAGAGACACTGAGACACTGAGACGCAGAGACTCAGAGACGCAGAGACTCTGAGACGCAGAGACACTGAGACTCTGAGACACTGAGACACTGAGACTCAGTGACACTGAGACACTGAGACGCAGAGACTCTGAGACAAAGAGACACTGAGACTCAGAGACTCTGAGACTCTGAGACACTGAGACACTGAGACTCAGAGACACTGAGACACTGAGACGCAGAGACTCTGAGACGCAGAGACACTGAGACTCTGAGACACTGAGACGCAGAGACTCTGAGACGCAGAGACTCTGAGACGCAGAGACACTGAGACTCTGAGACACTGAGACGCAGAGACGCAGAGACACTGAGACTCTGAGACGCAGAGACGCAGAGATACTGAGACGCAGAGACACTGAGACTCTGAGACACTGAGATGCAGAGACTCTGAGACGCAGAGACGCAGAGACACTGAGACTCTGAGACGCAGAGACGCAGAGACACTGAGACGCAGAGACACTGAGACTCTGAGACACTGAGACGCAGAGACGCAGAGACGCAGAGACTCTGAGACGCAGAGACGCAGATACACTGCGACTCTGAGACGCAGAGACGCAGAGACAGTGAGACTCTGAGACGCAGAGACACTGAGACACTGTGACGCAGAGACTCTGAGACGCAGAGACGCAGAGACACTGAGACTCTGAGACGCAGAGACGCAGAGACACTGAGACTCTGAGACGCAGAGACGCAGAGACTCTGAGACGCAGAGACTCTGAGACGCAGAGACACTGAGACTCTGAGACACTGAGACGCAGAGACACTGAGACTCTGAGACACTGAGACGCAGAGACTCTGAGACGCAGAGACGCAGAGACACTGAGACTCTGAGACGCAGAGACGCAGAGACACTGAGACGCAGAGACACTGAGACGCAGAGACTCTGAGACGCAGAGACGCAGACCACTGAGACTCTGAGACGCAGAGACACTGAGACTCAGAGAGTCAGAGACTCAGAGACACTGAGACACTGAGACACGGAGACACTGAGACGCAGAGACGCAGAGACGCAGAGACACTGAGACTCTGAGACGCAGAGACACCGAGACTCAGAGACTCAGAGACTCAGAGACACGGAGACACTGAGACGCAGAGACTCTGAGACACGGAGACACTGAGACGCAGAGACACTGAGACTCTGAGACACTGAGACGCAGAGACTCTGAGACGCAGAGACTCTGAGACGCAGAGACACTGAGACTCTGAGACACTGAGACGCAGAGACACTGAGACTCTGAGACACTGAGACGCAGAGACTCTGAGACGCAGAGACTCTGAGACGCAGAGACTCAGAGACACTGAGACACGGAGACACGGAGACGCAGAGACACTGAGACACTGAGACTCTGAGACGCAGAGACTCAGAGACACTGAGACACGGAGACACGGAGACACGGAGACTCTGAGACGCAGAGACTCTGAGACGCAGAGACACTGAGACTCAGAGACACTGAGACACTGAGACGCAGAGACTCTGAGACGCAGAGACACTGAGACACTGAGACGCAGAGACTCAGAGACGCAGATACTCTGAGACGCAGAGACTCTGAGAAGCCGAGACACTGACACTCAGAGACACTGAGACACTGAGACGCAGAGACTCAGAGACGCAGAGACTCTGAGACGCAGAGACTCTGAGACGCAGAGACACTGAGACTCAGAGACACTGAGACACTGAGACGCAGAGACTCAGAGACGCAGAGACTCTGAGACGCAGAGACTCTGAGACGCAGAGACACTGAGACTCAGAGACACTGAGACACTGAGACGCAGAGACTCAGAGACGCAGAGACTCTGAGACGCAGAGACACTGAGACTCAGAGACACTGAGACACTGAGACGCAGAGACTCTGAGACACAGAGACTCTGAGACGCAGAGACTCTGAGACGCAGAGACTCTGAGACGCAGAGACACTGAGACTCAGAGACACTGAGACGCAGGGAGTCTGAGACGCAGAGACTCTGAGACGCAGAGACTCTGAGACGCAGAGACACTGAGACACTGAGACTCAGAGACACTGAGACACTGAGACGCAGAGACTCTGAGACGCAGAGACACTGAGACTCAGAGACTCAGAGACGCAGAGACACTGAGACTCTGAGACTCTGAGACACTGAGATGCAGAGACTCTGAGACGCAGAGACTCTGAGATGCAGAGACACTGAGACTCTGAGACACTGAGACGCAGAGACTCTGAGACGCAGAGACTCTGAGACGCAGAGACACTGAGACTCTGAGACACTGAGACGCAGAGACGCAGAGACACTGAGACTCTGAGACGCAGAGACGCAGAGACACTGAGACGCAGAGACACTGAGACTCTGAGACACTGAGATGCAGAGACTCTGAGACGCAGAGACGCAGAGACACTGAGACTCTGAGACGCAGAGACGCAGAGACACTGAGACGCAGAGACACTGAGACTCTGAGACACTGAGACGCAGAGACTCTGAGACGCAGAGACGCAGATACACTGAGACTCTGAGACGCAGAGACGCAGAGACACTGAGACTCTGAGACGCAGAGACACTGAGACACTGTGACGCAGAGACTCTGAGACGCAGAGACGCAGAGACACTGAGACTCTGAGACGCAGAGACGCAAAGACACTGAGACTCTGAGACGCAGAGACGCAGAGACTCTGAGACGCAGAGACTCTGAGACGCAGAGACACTGAGACTCTGAGACACTGAGACGCAGAGACGCAGAGACACTGAGACGCAGAGACACTGAGACTCTGAGACGCAGAGACGCAGAGACACTGAGACTCTGAGACGCAGAGACACTGAGACACTGTGACGCAGAGACTCTGAGACGCAGAGACGCAGAGACACTGAGACTCTGAAACGCAGAGACGCAGAGACACTGAGACGCAGAGACACTGAGACTCTGAGACACTGAGACGCAGAGACGCAGAGACGCAGAGACTCTGAGACGCAGAGACGCAGATACACTGAGACTCTGAGACGCAGAGACGCAGAGACACTGAGACTCTGAGACGCAGAGACACTGAGACACTGTGACGCAGAGACTCTGAGACGCAGAGACACTGAGACTCTGAGACGCAGAGACGCAGAGACACTGAGACTCTGAGACGCAGAGACGCAGAGACTCTGAGACGCAGGGACTCTGAGACGCAGAGACACTGAGACTCTGAGACACTGAGACGCAGAGACACTGAGACTCTGAGACACTGAGACGCAGAGACTCTGAGACGCAGAGACGCAGAGACACTGAGACTCTGAGACGCAGAGACGCAGAGACACTGAGACGCAGAGACACTGAGACGCAGAGACTCTGAGACGCAGAGACGCAGACCACTGAGACTCTGAGACGCAGAGACACTGAGACTCAGAGGGTCAGAGACTCAGAGACACTGAGACACTGAGACACGGAGACACTGAGACTCTGAGACGCAGAGACGCAGAGATACTGAGACTCTGAGACGCAGAGACACTGAGACTCAGAGACTCAGAGACACGGAGACACTGAGACGCAGAGACTCTGAGACACGGAGACACTGAGACGCAGAGACACTGAGACTCTGAGACACTGAGACGCAGAGACTCTGAGACGCAGAGACTCTGAGACGCAGAGACACTGAGACTCTGAGACACTGAGACGCAGAGACACTGAGACTCTGAGACACTGAGACGCAGAGACTCTGAGACGCAGAGACGCAGAGACACTGAGACTCTGAGACGCATAGACGCAGAGACACTGAGACGCAGAGACACTGAGACGCAGAGACTCTGAGACTCTGAGACACTGAGACGCAGAGACGCAGAGACGCAGAGACACTGAGACTCTGAGACGCAGAGACGCAGAGACACTGAGACTCTGAGACGCAGAGACGCAGAGACACTGAGACTCTGAGACGCAGAGACACTGAGACTCAGAGAGTCAGAGACTCAGAGACACTGAGACACGGAGACACTGAGACGCAGAGACTCTGAGACGCAGAGACGCAGAGACACTGAGACTCTGAGACACTGAGACGCAGAGACTCTGAGACGCAGAGACTCTGAGACGCAGGGACACTGAGACTCTGAGACACTGAGACACTGAGACTCTGAGACACTGAGACGCAGAGACTCTGAGACGCAGAGACACTGAGACTCTGAGACGCAGAGACGCAGAGACATTGAGACGCAGAGACACTGAGACGCAGAGACTCTGAGACTCTGAGACACTGAGACGCAGAGACGCAGAGACACTGAGACTCTGAGACGCAGAGACGCAGAGACTCTGAGACTCTGAGACACTGAGACGCAGAGACACTGAGACTCAGAGACTCTGAGACTCTGAGACACTGAGACTCAGAGACACTGAGACACTGAGACGCAGAGACTCTGAGACGCAGAGACACTGAGACTCAGAGACACTGAGACACTGAGACGCAGAGACTCAGAGACTCAGAGACTCTGAGACGCAGAGACTCTGAGATGCAGAGACACTGAGACTCTGAGACACTGAGACACTGAGACTCAGTGACACTGAGACACTGAGACGCAGAGACTCTGAGACGCAGAGACACTGAGACTCAGAGAGTCTGAGACTCTGAGACACTGAGACACTGGGACTCAGAGACACTGAGACACTGAGACGCAGAGACTCTGAGACGCAGAGACACTGAGACTCAGAGACACTGAGACGCAGAGACTCTGAGACACTGAGACGCAGAGACTCTGAGACGCAGAGACACTGAGACGCAGAGACGCAGAGACGCAGAGACACTGAGACTCTGAGACGCAGAGACTCAGAGAAACTGAGACACGGAGACACGGAGACACTGAGACGCAGAGACACTGAGACTCTGAGACACAGAGACTCAGAGATACTGAGACACGGAGACACGGAGACACTGAGACACAGAGACACTGAGACGCAGAGACTCAGAGACACTGAGACACGGAGACACGGAGACTCTGAGACACAGTGACTCAGAGTCACTGAGACACGGAGACACGGAGACACGGAGACACGGAGACACTAAGACGCAGAGACACTGAGACTCAGAGACACTGAGACACTGAGACGCAGAGACTCTGAGACGCAGAGACACTGAGACTCAGAGACACTGAGACACTGAGACGCAGAGACTCAGAGACGCCGAGACTCTGAGACGCAGAGACACTGAGACTCTGAGACACTGAGACACTGAGACTCAGTGACACTGAGACACTGAGACGCAGAGACTCTGAGACGCAGAGACACTGAGACTCAGAGACTCTGAGACTCTGAGAAACTGAGACTCAGAGACACTGAGACACTGAGACGCAGAGACTCTGAGACGCAGAGACACTGAGACTCAGAGACACTGAGACACTGAGACGCATAGACTCAGAGACACTGAGACGCAGAGACTCTGAGACACTGAGACGCAGAGACTCTGAGACGCAGAGACACTGAGACGCAGAGACGCAGAGACGCAGAGACACTGAGACTCTGAGACGCAGAGACTCAGAGAAACTGAGACACGGAGACACGGAGACACTGAGACGCAGAGACACTGAGACTCTGAGACGCAGAGACTCAGAGATACTGAGACACGGAGACACGGAGACACTGAGACACAGAGACACTGAGACGCAGAGACTCAGAGACACTGAGACACGGAGACACGGAGACTCTGAGACGCAGAGACTCAGAGTCACTGAGACACGGAGACACGGAGACACGGAGACTCTGAGACGCAGAGACTCAGAGACACTGAGACACGGAGACACGGAGACACTAAGACGCAGAGACACTGAGACTCAGAGACACTGAGACACTGAGACGCAGAGACTCTGAGACGCAGAGACACTGAGACTCAGAGACACTGAGACACTGAGACGCAGAGACTCAGAGACGCCGAGACTCTGAGACGCAGAGACACTGAGACTCTGAGACACTGAGACACTGAGACTCAGTGACACTGAGACACTGAGACGCAGAGACTCTGAGACGCAGAGACACTGAGACTCAGAGACTCTGAGACTCTGAGAAACTGAGACTCAGAGACACTGAGACACTGAGACGCAGAGACTCTGAGACGCAGAGACACTGAGACTCAGAGACACTGAGACACTGAGACGCATAGACTCTGAGACACTGAGACGCAGAGACTCTGAGACGCAGAGACACTGAGACGCAGAGACGCAGAGACGCAGAGACACTGAGACTCTGAGACGCAGAGACTCAGAGACGCAGAGACACTGAGACTCTGAGACGCGGAGACTCAGAGACACTGAGACACGGAGACACGGAGACATGGAGACTCTGAGACGCAGAGACTCTGAGACGCAGAGACACTGAGACTCAGAGACACTGAGACGCAGAGACTCTGAGACGCAGAGACTCTGAGACGCAGAGACTCTGAGACGCAGAGACACTGAGACTCAGAGACACTGAGACACTGAGACGCAGAGACTCTGAGACGCAGAGACACTGAGACTCAGAGACACTGAGACACTGAGACGCAGAGACTCAGAGACACAGAGACACGGAGACACGGAGACACGGAGGCGCAGAGACACTGAGACACTGAGACTCTGAGACGCAGAGACTCTGAGACGCAGAGACACTGAGACACTGAGACTCAGAGACACTGAGACACTGAGACGCAGAGACTCTGAGACGCAGAGACACTGAGACTCAGAGACTCAGAGACGCAGAGACACTGAGACTCTGAGACTCTGAGACACTGAGATGCAGAGACTCTGAGACGCAGAGACTCTGAGATGCAGAGACACTGAGACTCTGAGACACTGAGACGCAGAGACTCTGAGACGCAGAGACTCTGAGACGCAGAGACACTGTGACTCTGAGACACTGAGACGCAGAGACGCAGAGACACTGAGACTCTGAGACGCAGAGACGCAGAGACACTGAGACGCAGAGACACTGAGACTCTGAGACACTGAGATGCAGAGACTCTGAGACGCAGAGACGCAAAGACACTGAGACTCTGAGACGCAGAGACGCAGAGACACTGAGACGCAGAGACACTGAGACTCTGAGACACTGAGACGCAGAGACGCAGAGACTCTGAGATGCAGAGACGCAGATACACTGAGACTCTGAGACGCAGAGACGCAGAGACACTGAGACTCTGAGACGCAGAGACACTGAGACACTGTGACGCAGAGACTCTGAGACGCAGAGACGCAGAGACACTGAGACTCTGAGACGCAGAGACGCAGAGACACTGAGACTCTGAGACGCAGAGACGCAGAGACTCTGAGACGCAGAGACTCTGAGACGCAGAGACACTGAGACTCTGAGACACTGAGACGCAGAGACGCAGAGACACTGAGACGCAGAGACACTGAGACTCTGAGACACTGAGATGCAGAGACTCTGAGACGCAGAGACGCAGAGACACTGAGACTCAGAGACTCAGAGACACGGAGACACTGAGACGCAGAGACTCTGAGACACGGAGACACTGAGACGCAGAGACACTGAGACTCTGAGACACTGAGACGCAGAGACTCTGAGACGCAGAGACTCTGAGACGCAGAGACACTGAGACTCTGAGACACTGAGACGCAGAGACGCAGAGACGCAGAGACACTGAGACGCAGAGACACTGAGACTCTGAGACACTGAGATGCAGAGACTCTGAGACGCAGAGACGCAGAGACACTGAGACTCAGAGACTCAGAGACACGGAGACACTGAGACGCAGAGACTCTGAGACACGGAGACACTGAGACGCAGAGACACTGAGACTCTGAGACACTGAGACGCAGAGACTCTGAGACGCAGAGACTCTGAGACGCAGAGACACTGAGACTCTGAGACACTGACACGCAGAGACACTGAGACTCTGAGACACTGAGACGCAGAGACTCTGAGACGCAGAGACGCAGAGACACTGAGACTCTGAGACGCATAGACGCAGAGACACTGAGACGCAGAGACACTGAGACGCAGAGACTCTGAGACTCTGAGACACTGAGACGCAGAGACGCAGAGACACTGAGACTCTGAGACGCAGAGACGCAGAGACACTGAGACTCTGAGACGCAGAGACGCAGAGACACTGAGACACTGAGACTCAGAGACACTGAGACACTGAGACGCAGAGACTCAGAGACGCCGAGACTCTGAGACGCAGAGACACTGAGACTCTGAGACACTGAGACACTGAGACTCAGTGACACTGAGACACTGAGACGCAGAGACTCTGAGACGCAGAGACACTGAGACTCAGAGACTCTGAGACTCTGAGAAACTGAGACTCAGAGACACTGAGACACTGAGACGCAGAGACTCTGAGACGCAGAGACACTGAGACTCAGAGACACTGAGACACTGAGACGCATAGACTCTGAGACACTGAGACGCAGAGACTCTGAGACGCAGAGACACTGAGACGCAGAGACGCAGAGACGCAGAGACACTGAGACTCTGAGACGCAGAGACTCAGAGACACTGAGACTCTGAGACGCAGAGACTCTGAGACGCAGAGACGCAGAGACACTGAGACTCTGAGACGCAGAGACGCAGAGACTCTGAGACGCAGGGACTCTGAGACGCAGAGACACTGAGACTCTGAGACACTGAGACGCAGAGACACTGAGACTCTGAGACACTGAGACGCAGAGACTCTGAGACGCAGAGACGCAGAGACACTGAGACTCTGAGACGCAGAGACGCAGAGACACTGAGACGCAGAGACACTGAGACGCAGAGACTCTGAGACGCAGAGACGCAGACCACTGAGACTCTGAGACGCAGAGACACTGAGACTCAGAGGGTCAGAGACTCAGAGACACTGAGACACTGAGACACGGAGACACTGAGACTCTGAGACGCAGAGACGCAGAGATACTGAGACTCTGAGACGCAGAGACACTGAGACTCAGAGACTCAGAGACACGGAGACACTGAGACGCAGAGACTCTGAGACACGGAGACACTGAGACGCAGAGACACTGAGACTCTGAGACACTGAGACGCAGAGGCTCTGAGACGCAGAGACTCTGAGACGCAGAGACACTGAGACTCTGAGACACTGAGACGCAGAGACACTGAGACTCTGAGACACTGAGACGCAGAGACTCTGAGACGCAGAGACGCAGAGACACTGAGACTCTGAGACGCATAGACGCAGAGACACTGAGACGCAGAGACACTGAGACGCAGAGACTCTGAGACTCTGAGACACTGAGACGCAGAGACGCAGAGACACTGAGACTCTGAGACGCAGAGACGCAGAGACACTGAGACTCTGAGACGCAGAGACGCAGAGACACTGAGACTCTGAGACGCAGAGACACTGAGACTCAGAGAGTCAGAGACTCAGAGACACTGAGACGCAGAGACACTGAGACGCAGAGACTCTGAGACGCAGAGACGCAGAGACACTGAGACTCTGAGACACTGAGACGCAGAGACTCTGAGACGCAGAGACTCTGAGACGCAGAGACACTGAGACTCTGAGACACTGAGACACTGAGACTCTGAGACACTGAGACGCAGAGACTCTGAGACGCAGAGACACTGAGACTCTGAGACGCAGAGACGCAGAGACACTGAGACGCAGAGACACTGAGACGCAGAGACTCTGAGACTCTGAGACACTGAGACGCAGAGACGCAGAGACACTGAGACTCTGAGACGCAGAGACGCAGAGACTCTGAGACTCTGAGACACTGAGACGCAGAGACACTGAGACTCAGAGACTCTGAGACTCTGAGACACTGAGACTCAGAGACACTGAGACACTGAGACGCAGAGACTCTGAGACGCAGAGACACTGAGACTCAGAGACACTGAGACACTGAGACGCAGAGACTCAGAGACTCAGAGACTCTGAGACGCAGAGACTCTGAGATGCAGAGACACTGAGACTCTGAGACACTGAGACACTGAGACTCAGTGACACTGAGACACTGAGACGCAGAGACTCTGAGACGCAGAGACACTGAGACTCAGAGAGTCTGAGACTCTGAGACACTGAGACACTGGGACTCAGAGACACTGAGACACTGAGACGCAGAGACTCTGAGACGCAGAGACACTGAGACTCAGAGACACTGAGACGCAGAGACTCTGAGACACTGAGACGCAGAGACTCTGAGACGCAGAGACACTGAGACGCAGAGACGCAGAGACGCAGAGACACTGAGACTCTGAGACGCAGAGACTCAGAGAAACTGAGACACGGAGACACGGAGACACTGAGACGCAGAGACACTGAGACTCTGAGACGCAGAGACTCAGAGATACTGAGACACGGAGACACGGAGACACTGAGACACAGAGACACTGAGACGCAGAGACTCAGAGACACTGAGACACGGAGACACGGTGACTCTGAGACGCAGAGACTCAGAGTCACTGAGACACGGAGACACGGAGACACGGAGACTCTGAGACGCAGAGACTCAGAGACACTGAGACACGGAGACACGGAGACACTAAGACGCAGAGACACTGAGACTCAGAGACACTGAGACACTGAGACGCAGAGACTCTGAGACGCAGAGACACTGAGACTCAGAGACACTGAGACACTGAGACGCAGAGACTCAGAGACGCCGAGACTCTGAGACGCAGAGACACTGAGACTCTGAGACACTGAGACACTGAGACTCAGTGACACTGAGACACTGAGACGCAGAGACTCTGAGACGCAGAGACACTGAGACTCAGAGACTCTGAGACTCTGAGAAACTGAGACTCAGAGACACTGAGACACTGAGACGCAGAGACTCTGAGACGCAGAGACACTGAGACTCAGAGACACTGAGACACTGAGACGCATAGACTCTGAGACACTGAGACGCAGAGACTCTGAGACGCAGAGACACTGAGACGCAGAGACGCAGAGACGCAGAGACACTGAGACTCTGAGACGCAGAGACTCAGAGACACTGAGACTCTGAGACGCAGAGACTCTGAGACGCAGAGACACTGAGACTCTGAGACGCGGAGACTCAGAGACACTGAGACACGGAGACACGGAGACATGGAGACTCTGAGACGCAGAGACTCTGAGACGCAGAGACACTGAGACTCAGAGACACTGAGACACTGAGACGCAGAGACTCTGAGACGCAGAGACTCTGAGACGCAGAGACTCTGAGACGCAGAGACACTGAGACTCAGAGACACTGAGACACTGAGACGCAGAGACTCAGAGACTCAGAGACTCTGAGACGCAGAGACTCTGAGATGCAGAGACACTGAGACTCTGAGACACTGAGACACTGAGACTCAGTGACACTGAGACACTGAGACGCAGAGACTCTGAGACGCAGAGACACTGAGACTCAGAGAGTCTGAGACTCTGAGACACTGAGACACTGGGACTCAGAGACACTGAGACACTGAGACGCAGAGACTCTGAGACGCAGAGACACTGAGACTCAGAGACACTGAGACGCAGAGACTCTGAGACACTGAGACGCAGAGACTCTGAGACGCAGAGACACTGAGACGCAGAGACGCAGAGACGCAGAGACACTGAGACTCTGAGACGCAGAGACTCAGAGAAACTGAGACACGGAGACACGGAGACACTGAGACGCAGAGACACTGAGACTCTGAGACGCAGAGACTCAGAGATACTGAGACACGGAGACACGGAGACACTGAGACACAGAGACACTGAGACGCAGAGACTCAGAGACACTGAGACACGGAGACACGGAGACTCTGAGACGCAGAGACTCAGAGTCACTGAGACACGGAGACACGGAGACACTAAGACGCAGAGACACTGAGACTCAGAGACACTGAGACACTGAGACGCAGAGACTCTGAGACGCAGAGACACTGAGACTCAGAGACACTGAGACACTGAGACGCAGAGACTCAGAGACGCCGAGACTCTGAGACGCAGAGACACTGAGACTCTGAGACACTGAGACACTGAGACTCAGTGACACTGAGACACTGAGACGCAGAGACTCTGAGACGCAGAGACACTGAGACTCAGAGACTCTGAGACTCTGAGAAACTGAGACTCAGAGACACTGAGACACTGAGACGCAGAGACTCTGAGACGCAGAGACACTGAGACTCAGAGACACTGAGACACTGAGACGCATAGACTCTGAGACACTGAGACGCAGAGACTCTGAGACGCAGAGACACTGAGACGCAGAGACGCAGAGACGCAGAGACACTGAGACTCTGAGACGCAGAGACTCAGAGACACTGAGACTCTGAGACGCAGAGACTCTGAGACGCAGAGACACTGAGACTCTGAGACGCGGAGACTCAGAGACACTGAGACACGGAGACACGGAGACATGGAGACTCTGAGACGCAGAGACTCTGAGACGCAGAGACACTGAGACTCAGAGACACTGAGACACTGAGACGCAGAGACTCTGAGACGCAGAGACTCTGAGACGCAGAGACTCTGAGACGCAGAGACACTGAGACTCAGAGACACTGAGACACTGAGACGCAGAGACTCTGAGACGCAGAGACACTGAGACTCAGAGACACTGAGACACTGAGACGCAGAGACTCAGAGACACAGAGACACGGAGACACGGAGACACGGAGGCGCAGAGACACTGAGACACTGAGACTCTGAGACGCAGAGACTCTGAGACGCAGAGACACTGAGACACTGAGACTCAGAGACACTGAGACACTGAGACGCAGAGACTCTGAGACGCAGAGACACTGAGACTCAGAGACTCAGAGACGCAGAGACACTGAGACTCTGAGACTCTGAGACACTGAGATGCAGAGACTCTGAGACGCAGAGACTCTGAGATGCAGAGACACTGAGACTCTGAGACACTGAGACGCAGAGACTCTGAGACGCAGAGACTCTGAGACGCAGAGACACTGTGACTCTGAGACACTGAGACGCAGAGACGCAGAGACACTGAGACTCTGAGACGCAGAGACGCAGAGACACTGAGACGCAGAGACACTGAGACTCTGAGACACTGAGATGCAGAGACTCTGAGACGCAGAGACGCAAAGACACTGAGACTCTGAGACGCAGAGACGCAGAGACACTGAGACGCAGAGACACTGAGACTCTGAGACACTGAGACGCAGAGACGCAGAGACTCTGAGATGCAGAGACGCAGATACACTGAGACTCTGAGACGCAGAGACGCAGAGACACTGAGACTCTGAGACGCAGAGACACTGAGACACTGTGACGCAGAGACTCTGAGACGCAGAGACGCAGAGACACTGAGACTCTGAGACGCAGAGACGCAGAGACACTGAGACTCTGAGACGCAGAGACGCAGAGACTCTGAGACGCAGAGACTCTGAGACGCAGAGACACTGAGACTCTGAGACACTGAGACGCAGAGACGCAGAGACACTGAGACGCAGAGACACTGAGACTCTGAGACACTGAGATGCAGAGACTCTGAGACGCAGAGACGCAGAGACACTGAGACTCTGAGACGCAGAGACGCAGAGACACTGAGACGCAGAGACACTGAGACTCTGAGACACTGAGACGCAGAGACGCAGAGACGCAGAGACTCTGAGACGCAGATACACTGAGACTCTGAGACGCAGAGACGCAGAGACACTGAGACTCTGAGACGCAGAGACACTGAGATACTGTGACGCAGAGACTCTGAGACGCAGAGACGCAGAGACACTGAGACTCTGAGACGCAGAGACGCAGAGACACTGAGACTCTGAGACGCAGAGACGCAGAGACTCTGAGACGCAGAGACTCTGAGACGCAGAGACACTGAGACTCTGAGACACTGAGACGCAGAGACACTGAGACTCTGAGACACTGAGACGCAGAGACTCTGAGACGCAGAGACGCAGAGACACTGAGACTCTGAGACGCAGAGACGCAGAGACACTGAGACGCAGAGACACTGAGACGCAGAGACTCTGAGACGCAGAGACGCAGACCACTGAGACTCTGAGACGCAGAGACACTGAGCCTCAGAGGGTCAGAGACTCAGAGACACTGAGACACTGAGACACGGAGACATTGAGACTCTGAGACGCAGAGACGCAGAGACACTGAGACTCTGAGACGCAGAGACACTGAGACTCAGAGACTCAGAGACACGGAGACACTCAGACGCAGAGACTCTGAGACACGGAGACACTGAGACGCAGAGACACTGAGACTCTGAGACACTGAGACGCAGAGACTCTGAGACGCAGAGACTCTGAGACGCAGAGACACTGAGACTCTGAGACACTGAGACGCAGAGACACTGAGACTCTGAGACACTGAGACGCAGAGACTCTGAGACACTGAGACGCAGAGACACTGAGACTCTGAGACGCATAGACGCAGAGACACCGAGACGCAGAGACACTGAGACGCAGAGACTCTGAGACTCTGAGACACTGAGACGCAGAGACGCAGAGACACTGAGACTCTGAGACGCAGAGACGCAGAGACACTGAGACTCTGAGACGCAGAGACGCAGTAACACTGAGACTCTGAGACGCAGAGACACTGAGACTCAGAGAGTCAGAGACTCAGAGACACTGAGACACGGAGACACTGAGACGCAGAGACTCTGAGACGCAGAGACGCAGAGACACTGAGACTCTGAGACTCTGAGACGCAGAGACTCTGAGACGCAGAGACTCTGAGACGCAGAGACACTGAGACTCTGAGACACTGAGACACTGAGACTCTGAGACACTGAGACGCAGAGACTCTGAGACGCAGAGACGCAGAGACACTGAGACTCTGAGACGCAGAGACGCAGAGACACTGAGACGCAGAGACACTGAGACGCAGAGACTCTGAGACTCTGAGACACTGAGACGCAGAGACGCAGAGACACTGAGACTCTGAGACGCAGAGACGCAGAGACTCTGAGACTCTGAGACTCTGAGACACTGAGACGTTGAGACACTGAGACTCAGAGACTCTGAGACTCTGAGACACTGAGACTCAGAGACACTGAGACACTGAGACGCAGAGACTCAGAGACTCAGAGACTCTGAGACGCAGAGACTCTGAGACGCAGAGACTCTGAGATGCAGAGACACTGAGACTCTGAGACACTGAGACACTGAGACTCAGTGACACTGAGACACTGAGACGCAGAGACTCTGAGACGCAGAGACACTGAGACTCAGAGAGTCTGAGACTCTGAGACACTGAGACACTGGGACTCAGAGACACTGAGACACTGAGACGCAGAGACTCTGAGACGCAGAGACACTGAGACTCAGAGACACTGAGACGCAGAGACTCTGAGACACTGAGACGCAGAGACTCTGAGACGCTGAGACACTGAGACGCAGAGACGCAGAGACGCAGAGACACTGAGACTCTGAGACGCAGAGACTCAGAGAAACTGAGACACGGAGACACGGAGACACTGAGACGCAGAGACACTGAGACTCTGAGACGCAGAGACTCAGAGACACTGAGACTCTGAGACGCAGAGACTCTGAGACGCAGAGACACTGAGACTCTGAGACGCGGAGACTCAGAGACACTGAGACACGGAGACACGGAGACATGGAGACTCTGAGACGCAGAGACTCTGAGACGCAGAGACACTGAGACTCAGAGACACTGAGACACTGAGACGCAGAGACTCTGAGACGCAGAGACTCTGAGACGCAGAGACTCTGAGACGCAGAGACACTGAGACTCAGAGACACTGAGACACTGAGACGCAGAGACTCTGAGACGCAGAGACACTGAGACTCAGAGACACTGAGACACTGAGACGCAGAGACTCAGAGACACAGAGACACGGAGACACGGAGACACGGAGGCGCAGAGACACTGAGACACTGAGACTCTGAGACGCAGAGACTCTGAGACGCAGAGACACTGAGACACTGAGACTCAGAGACACTGAGACACTGAGACGCAGAGACTCTGAGACGCAGAGACACTGAGACTCAGAGACTCAGAGACGCAGAGACACTGAGACTCTGAGACTCTGAGACACTGAGATGCAGAGACTCTGAGACGCAGAGACTCTGAGATGCAGAGACACTGAGACTCTGAGACACTGAGACGCAGAGACTCTGAGACGCAGAGACTCTGAGACGCAGAGACACTGTGACTCTGAGACACTGAGACGCAGAGACGCAGAGACACTGAGACTCTGAGACGCAGAGACGCAGAGACACTGAGACGCAGAGACACTGAGACTCTGAGACACTGAGATGCAGAGACTCTGAGACGCAGAGACGCAAAGACACTGAGACTCTGAGACGCAGAGACGCAGAGACACTGAGACGCAGAGACACTGAGACTCTGAGACACTGAGACGCAGAGACGCAGAGACTCTGAGATGCAGAGACGCAGATACACTGAGACTCTGAGACGCAGAGACGCAGAGACACTGAGACTCTGAGACGCAGAGACACTGAGACACTGTGACGCAGAGACTCTGAGACGCAGAGACGCAGAGACACTGAGACTCTGAGACGCAGAGACGCAGAGACACTGAGACTCTGAGACGCAGAGACGCAGAGACTCTGAGACGCAGAGACTCTGAGACGCAGAGACACTGAGACTCTGAGACACTGAGACGCAGAGACGCAGAGACACTGAGACGCAGAGACACTGAGACTCTGAGACACTGAGATGCAGAGACTCTGAGACGCAGAGACGCAGAGACACTGAGACTCTGAGACGCAGAGACGCAGAGACACTGAGACGCAGAGACACTGAGACTCTGAGACACTGAGACGCAGAGACGCAGAGACGCAGAGACTCTGAGACGCAGATACACTGAGACTCTGAGACGCAGAGACGCAGAGACACTGAGACTCTGAGACGCAGAGACACTGAGATACTGTGACGCAGAGACTCTGAGACGCAGAGACGCAGAGACACTGAGACTCTGAGACGCAGAGACGCAGAGACACTGAGACTCTGAGACGCAGAGACGCAGAGACTCTGAGACGCAGAGACTCTGAGACGCAGAGACACTGAGACTCTGAGACACTGAGACGCAGAGACACTGAGACTCTGAGACACTGAGACGCAGAGACTCTGAGACGCAGAGACGCAGAGACACTGAGACTCTGAGACGCAGAGACGCAGAGACACTGAGACGCAGAGACACTGAGACGCAGAGACTCTGAGACGCAGAGACGCAGACCACTGAGACTCTGAGACGCAGAGACACTGAGCCTCAGAGGGTCAGAGACTCAGAGACACTGAGACACTGAGACACGGAGACATTGAGACTCTGAGACGCAGAGACGCAGAGACACTGAGACTCTGAGACGCAGAGACACTGAGACTCAGAGACTCAGAGACACGGAGACACTCAGACGCAGAGACTCTGAGACACGGAGACACTGAGACGCAGAGACACTGAGACTCTGAGACACTGAGACGCAGAGACTCTGAGACGCAGAGACTCTGAGACGCAGAGACACTGAGACTCTGAGACACTGAGACGCAGAGACACTGAGACTCTGAGACACTGAGACGCAGAGACTCTGAGACACTGAGACGCAGAGACACTGAGACTCTGAGACGCATAGACGCAGAGACACCGAGACGCAGAGACACTGAGACGCAGAGACTCTGAGACTCTGAGACACTGAGACGCAGAGACGCAGAGACACTGAGACTCTGAGACGCAGAGACGCAGAGACACTGAGACTCTGAGACGCAGAGACGCAGTAACACTGAGACTCTGAGACGCAGAGACACTGAGACTCAGAGAGTCAGAGACTCAGAGACACTGAGACACGGAGACACTGAGACGCAGAGACTCTGAGACGCAGAGACGCAGAGACACTGAGACTCTGAGACTCTGAGACGCAGAGACTCTGAGACGCAGAGACTCTGAGACGCAGAGACACTGAGACTCTGAGACACTGAGACACTGAGACTCTGAGACACTGAGACGCAGAGACTCTGAGACGCAGAGACGCAGAGACACTGAGACTCTGAGACGCAGAGACGCAGAGACACTGAGACGCAGAGACACTGAGACGCAGAGACTCTGAGACTCTGAGACACTGAGACGCAGAGACGCAGAGACACTGAGACTCTGAGACGCAGAGACGCAGAGACTCTGAGACTCTGAGACTCTGAGACACTGAGACGTTGAGACACTGAGACTCAGAGACTCTGAGACTCTGAGACACTGAGACTCAGAGACACTGAGACACTGAGACGCAGAGACTCAGAGACTCAGAGACTCTGAGACGCAGAGACTCTGAGACGCAGAGACTCTGAGATGCAGAGACACTGAGACTCTGAGACACTGAGACACTGAGACTCAGTGACACTGAGACACTGAGACGCAGAGACTCTGAGACGCAGAGACACTGAGACTCAGAGAGTCTGAGACTCTGAGACACTGAGACACTGGGACTCAGAGACACTGAGACACTGAGACGCAGAGACTCTGAGACGCAGAGACACTGAGACTCAGAGACACTGAGACGCAGAGACTCTGAGACACTGAGACGCAGAGACTCTGAGACGCTGAGACACTGAGACGCAGAGACGCAGAGACGCAGAGACACTGAGACTCTGAGACGCAGAGACTCAGAGAAACTGAGACACGGAGACACGGAGACACTGAGACGCAGAGACACTGAGACTCTGAGACGCAGAGACTCAGAGATACTGAGACACGGAGACACGGAGACACTGAGACACAGAGACACTGAGACGCAGAGACTCAGAGACACTGAGACACGGAGACACGGAGACACGGAGACTCTGAGACGCAGAGACTCAGAGTCACTGAGACACGGAGACACGGAGACACGGAGACTCTGAGACGCAGAGACTCAGAGACACTGAGACACGGAAACACGGATACACTGAGACGCAGAGACACTGAGACTCTGAGACGCAGAGACTCTGAGACGCAGAGACACTGAGACTCTGAGACACTGAGACACTGAGACTCTGAGACACTGTGACACTGAGACGCAGAGACTCTGAGACGCAGAGACACTGAGACTCAGAGACACTGAGACACTGAGACGCAGAGACTCAGAGACGCCGAGACTCTGAGACGCAGAGACACTGAGACTCTGAGACACTGAGACACTGAGACTCAGTGACACTGAGACACTGAGACGCAGAGACTCTGAGACGCAGAGACACTGAGACTCAGAGACTCTGAGACTCTGAGAAACTGAGACTCAGAGACACTGAGACACTGAGACGCAGAGACTCAGAGACGCAGAGACACTGAGACTCAGAGACACTGAGACACTGAGACGCATAGACTCTGAGACACTGAGACGCAGAGACTCTGAGACGCAGAGACACTGAGACGCAGAGACGCAGAGACGCAGAGACACTGAGACTCTGAGACGCAGAGACTCAGAGACACTGAGACTCTGAGACGCAGAGACTCTGAGACGCAGAGACACTGAGACTCTGAGACGCGGAGACTCAGAGACACTGAGACACGGAGACACGGAGACACGGAGACATGGAGACTCTGAGACGCAGAGACTCTGAGACGCAGAGACACTGAGACTCAGAGAGACTGAGACTCTGAGACGCAGAGACTCTGAGACGCAGAGACACTGAGACTCAGAGACACTGAGACACTGAGACGCAGAGACTCTGAGACGCAGAGACTCTGAGACGCAGAGACACTGAGACTCAGAGACACTGAGACACTGAGACGCAGAGACTCTGAGACGCAGAGACACTGAGACTCAGAGACACTGAGACACTGAGACGCAGAGACTCTGAGACGCAGAGACACTGAGACACTGAGACTCTGAGACGCAGAGACACTGAGACTCAGAGACACTGAGACGCAGTGACTCAGAGACGCAGAGACTCTGAGACGCAGAGACACTGAGACTCAGAGAGTCTGAGACTCTGAGACACTGAGACACTGGGACTAAGAGACACTGAGACTCAGAGAGTCTGAGACTCTGAGACACTGAGACACTGAGACGCAGAGACTCTGAGACGCAGAGACTCTGAGACTCAGAGACACTGAGACGCAGAGACTCTGAGACACTGAGACGCAGAGACTCTGAGACGCAGAGACACTGAGACGCAGAGACGCAGAGACGCAGAGACACTGAGACTCTGAGACGCAGAGACTCAGAGAAACTGAGACACGGAGACACGGAGACACTGAGACGCAGAGACACTGAGACTCTGAGACGCAGAGACTCAGAGACACTGAGACTCTGAGACGCAGAGACGCAGAGACACTGAGACTCTGAGACGCAGAGACGCAGAGACTCTGAGACGCAGAGACTCTGAGACGCAGAGACACTGAGACTCTGAGACACTGAGACGCAGAGACACTGAGACTCTGAGACACTGAGACGCAGAGACTCTGAGACGCAGAGACGCAGAGACACTGAGACTCTGAGACGCAGAGACGCAGAGACACTGAGACGCAGAGACACTGAGACGCAGAGACTCTGAGACGCAGAGACGCAGACCACTGAGACTCTGAGACGCAGAGACACTGAGCCTCAGAGGGTCAGAGACTCAGAGACACTGAGACACTGAGACACGGAGACATTGAGACTCTGAGACGCAGAGACGCAGAGACACTGAGACTCTGAGACGCAGAGACACTGAGACTCAGAGACTCAGAGACACGGAGACACTCAGACGCAGAGACTCTGAGACACGGAGACACTGAGACGCAGAGACACTGAGACTCTGAGACACTGAGACGCAGAGACTCTGAGACGCAGAGACTCTGAGACGCAGAGACACTGAGACTCTGAGACACTGAGACGCAGAGACACTGAGACTCTGAGACACTGAGACGCAGAGACTCTGAGACACTGAGACGCAGAGACACTGAGACTCTGAGACGCATAGACGCAGAGACACCGAGACGCAGAGACACTGAGACGCAGAGACTCTGAGACTCTGAGACACTGAGACGCAGAGACGCAGAGACACTGAGACTCTGAGACGCAGAGACGCAGAGACACTGAGACTCTGAGACGCAGAGACGCAGTAACACTGAGACTCTGAGACGCAGAGACACTGAGACTCAGAGAGTCAGAGACTCAGAGACACTGAGACACGGAGACACTGAGACGCAGAGACTCTGAGACGCAGAGACGCAGAGACACTGAGACTCTGAGACTCTGAGACGCAGAGACTCTGAGACGCAGAGACTCTGAGACGCAGAGACACTGAGACTCTGAGACACTGAGACACTGAGACTCTGAGACACTGAGACGCAGAGACTCTGAGACGCAGAGACGCAGAGACACTGAGACTCTGAGACGCAGAGACGCAGAGACACTGAGACGCAGAGACACTGAGACGCAGAGACTCTGAGACTCTGAGACACTGAGACGCAGAGACGCAGAGACACTGAGACTCTGAGACGCAGAGACGCAGAGACTCTGAGACTCTGAGACTCTGAGACACTGAGACGTTGAGACACTGAGACTCAGAGACTCTGAGACTCTGAGACACTGAGACTCAGAGACACTGAGACACTGAGACGCAGAGACTCAGAGACTCAGAGACTCTGAGACGCAGAGACTCTGAGACGCAGAGACTCTGAGATGCAGAGACACTGAGACTCTGAGACACTGAGACACTGAGACTCAGTGACACTGAGACACTGAGACGCAGAGACTCTGAGACGCAGAGACACTGAGACTCAGAGAGTCTGAGACTCTGAGACACTGAGACACTGGGACTCAGAGACACTGAGACACTGAGACGCAGAGACTCTGAGACGCAGAGACACTGAGACTCAGAGACACTGAGACGCAGAGACTCTGAGACACTGAGACGCAGAGACTCTGAGACGCTGAGACACTGAGACGCAGAGACGCAGAGACGCAGAGACACTGAGACTCTGAGACGCAGAGACTCAGAGAAACTGAGACACGGAGACACGGAGACACTGAGACGCAGAGACACTGAGACTCTGAGACGCAGAGACTCAGAGATACTGAGACACGGAGACACGGAGACACTGAGACACAGAGACACTGAGACGCAGAGACTCAGAGACACTGAGACACGGAGACACGGAGACACGGAGACTCTGAGACGCAGAGACTCAGAGTCACTGAGACACGGAGACACGGAGACACGGAGACTCTGAGACGCAGAGACTCAGAGACACTGAGACACGGAAACACGGATACACTGAGACGCAGAGACACTGAGACTCTGAGACGCAGAGACTCTGAGACGCAGAGACACTGAGACTCTGAGACACTGAGACACTGAGACTCTGAGACACTGTGACACTGAGACGCAGAGACTCTGAGACGCAGAGACACTGAGACTCAGAGACACTGAGACACTGAGACGCAGAGACTCAGAGACGCCGAGACTCTGAGACGCAGAGACACTGAGACTCTGAGACACTGAGACACTGAGACTCAGTGACACTGAGACACTGAGACGCAGAGACTCTGAGACGCAGAGACACTGAGACTCAGAGACTCTGAGACTCTGAGAAACTGAGACTCAGAGACACTGAGACACTGAGACGCAGAGACTCAGAGACGCAGAGACACTGAGACTCAGAGACACTGAGACACTGAGACGCATAGACTCTGAGACACTGAGACGCAGAGACTCTGAGACGCAGAGACACTGAGACGCAGAGACGCAGAGACGCAGAGACACTGAGACTCTGAGACGCAGAGACTCAGAGACACTGAGACTCTGAGACGCAGAGACTCTGAGACGCAGAGACACTGAGACTCTGAGACGCGGAGACTCAGAGACACTGAGACACGGAGACACGGAGACACGGAGACATGGAGACTCTGAGACGCAGAGACTCTGAGACGCAGAGACACTGAGACTCAGAGAGACTGAGACTCTGAGACGCAGAGACTCTGAGACGCAGAGACACTGAGACTCAGAGACACTGAGACACTGAGACGCAGAGACTCTGAGACGCAGAGACTCTGAGACGCAGAGACACTGAGACTCAGAGACACTGAGACACTGAGACGCAGAGACTCTGAGACGCAGAGACACTGAGACTCAGAGACACTGAGACACTGAGACGCAGAGACTCTGAGACGCAGAGACACTGAGACACTGAGACTCTGAGACGCAGAGACACTGAGACTCAGAGACACTGAGACGCAGTGACTCAGAGACGCAGAGACTCTGAGACGCAGAGACACTGAGACTCAGAGAGTCTGAGACTCTGAGACACTGAGACACTGGGACTAAGAGACACTGAGACTCAGAGAGTCTGAGACTCTGAGACACTGAGACACTGAGACGCAGAGACTCTGAGACGCAGAGACTCTGAGACTCAGAGACACTGAGACGCAGAGACTCTGAGACACTGAGACGCAGAGACTCTGAGACGCAGAGACACTGAGACGCAGAGACGCAGAGACGCAGAGACACTGAGACTCTGAGACGCAGAGACTCAGAGAAACTGAGACACGGAGACACGGAGACACTGAGACGCAGAGACACTGAGACTCTGAGACGCAGAGACTCAGAGATACTGAGACACGGAGACACAGAGACACTGAGACACAGAGACACTGAGACGCAGAGACTCAGAGACACTGAGACACGGAGACACGGAGACACGGAGACTCTGAGACGCAGAGACTCAGAGTCACTGAGACACGGAGACACGGAGACACGGAGACTCTGAGACGCAGAGACTCAGAGACACTGAGACACGGAGACACGGAGACACTGAGACGCAGAGACACTGAGACTCAGAGACACTGAGACACTGAGACGCAGAGACTCTGAGACGCAGAGACACTGAGACTCTGAGACTCTGAGACGCAGAGACTCAGAGACACTGAGACTCTGAGACGCAGAGACTCTGAGACGCAGAGACACTGAGACTCTGAGACGCGGAGACTCAGAGACACTGAGACACGGAGACACAGAGACACGGAGACATGGAGACTCTGAGACGCAGAGACTCTGAGACGCAGAGACACTGAGACTCAGAGAGACTGAGACTCTGAGACGCAGAGACTCTGAGACGCAGAGACACTGAGACTCAGAGACACTGAGACACTGAGACGCAGAGACTCTGAGACGCAGAGACTCTGAGACGCAGAGACACTGAGACTCAGAGACACTGAGACACTGAGACGCAGAGACTCTGAGACGCAGAGACACTGAGACTCAGAGACACTGAGACGCAGAGACACTGAGACTCTGAGACGCAGAGACTCAGAGACTCAGAGACACTGAGACACTGAGACGCAGAGACTCTGAGACGCAGAGACACTGAGACTCTGAGACACTGAGACGCAGAGACTCTGAGACGCAGAGACTCTGAGACGCAGAGACACTGAGACTCTGAGACACTGAGACGCAGAGACGCAGAGACACTGAGACTCTGAGACGCAGAGACGCAGAGACACTGAGACGCAGAGACACTGAGACTCTGAGACACTGAGATGCAGAGACTCTGAGACGCAGAGACGCAGAGACACTGAGACTCTGAGACGCAGAGACGCAGAGACACTGAGACGCAGAGACACTGAGACTCTGAGACACTGAGACGCAGAGACGCAGAGACGCAGAGACTCTGAGATGCAGAGACGCAGATACACTGCGACTCTGAGACGCAGAGACAGTGAGACTCTGAGACGCAGAGACACTGAGACACTGTGACGCAGAGACTCTGAGACGCAGAGACGCAGAGACACTGAGACTCTGAGACGCAGAGACGCAGAGACACTGAGACTCTGAGACGCAGAGACGCAGAGACTCTGAGACGCAGAGACTCTGAGACGCAGAGACACTGAGACTCTGAGACACTGAGACGCAGAGACACTGAGACTCTGAGACACTGAGACGCAGAGACTCTGAGACGCAGAGACGCAGAGACACTGAGACTCTGAGACGCAGAGACGCAGAGACACTGAGACGCAGAGACACTGAGACGCAGAGACTCTGAGACGCAGAGACGCAGACCACTGAGACTCTGAGACGCAGAGACACTGAGACTCAGAGAGTCAGAGACTCAGAGACACTGAGACACTGAGACACGGAGACACTGAGACTCTGAGACGCAGAGACGCAGAGACACTGAGACTCTGAGACGCAGAGACACCGAGACTCAGAGACTCCGAGACTCAGAGACACGGAGACACTGAGACGCAGAGACTCTGAGACACGGAGACACTGAGACGCAGAGACACTGAGACTCTGAGACACTGAGACGCAGAGACTCTGAGACGCAGAGACTCTGAGACGCAGAGACACTGAGACTCTGAGACACTGAGACGCAGAGACACTGAGACACTGAGACACGGAGACATTGAGACTCTGAGACGCAGAGACGCAGAGACACTGAGACTCTGAGACGCAGAGACACTGAGACTCAGAGACTCAGAGACACGGAGACACTCAGACGCAGAGACTCTGAGACACGGAGACACTGAGACGCAGAGGACACTGAGACTCTGAGACACTGAGACGCAGAGACTCTGAGACGCAGAGACTCTGAGACGCAGAGACACTGAGACTCTGAGACACTGAGACGCAGAGACACTGAGACTCTGAGACACTGAGACGCAGAGACTCTGAGACACTGAGACCAGAGACACTGAGACTCTGAGACGCATAGACGCAGAGACACCGAGACGCAGAGACACTGAGACGCAGAGACTCTGAGACTCTGAGACACTGAGACGCAGAGACGCAGAGACACTGAGACTCTGAGACGCAGAGACGCAGAGACACTGAGACTCTGAGACGCAGAGACGCAGTAACACTGAGACTCTGAGACGCAGAGACACTGAGACTCAGAGAGTCAGAGACTCAGAGACACTGAGACACGGAGACACTGAGACGCAGAGACT